>NW_027495918.1:0-198280 GCF_021521415.1 Bidens hawaiensis
TCAATTCATAGCAACGTAAACTTATTAGCGCGTAACAAAGCAAGTCTTATATCTATATAGTAACTACGGTTAATTACACAATTGAAATCCAGTTTGCTCTTATTTCAAGTATATCGAAGTTAATACATTGAACCAAACACTCGACAGCACATAATTAAAGTGAGATTTAGAACAAATAAGGAAATAACCAAGAACACTTACAAAATTTGGTTACTACCGCAACTAACGAATAAAATGATTATTTCTTGCTATATGTGTATTATTTGTCTTGATTTGATTCGAAGAAATGCCTAATATTACCAAGGAAATCATACATCTGTTGGAATTATGGACCGATTCGGGTAAGTCAATACGGCCAACCGGGTTATGACCCGTGAGAGTTACACCGTGAGGTAACGAACCATAAACCCGCTAAAGTTAGTTAACCGGGTTAGACACTTTAACAAGATAAAATTACATGGAACGAGCTTTGAAACAAGACATGGACTTATTGGCCCATTAGGTATATAACTAATTAGATTAGTTAAACCTAATTGAGGGGTTATAAATATATAATATTTTATAACATGAACCTAATCCTGACAAGTCCATCTCCTTCTTCCTCCACCCTAGTTGTCGGCCACCTGCTCCACCGCCGTTGCTTCACCGCCGGCGCATGACCAGTCGCTGCCAGCCTGTCCACCGGTGCCGCCGCCACCTGCCGCCGCTGACCAGTCGCTATCCGCTGCCACCGACCGCGCCTCCAGCCGCTGCCGCACACCACCACCAATGCCGTTGCCGTCGTGCACCGCCACCGTTGGTCGTTGATTTCGTTGTGTCACCTAGCTTGGTTCGTTAGCCTTTGGTGTCTCAACCGGTTATTTATTAACCGAGGTAAACTTAAATATATCATTAGTTTAATTATATATTTAATGTTTTGACTCGTACTCGTTTTCTGTAACCGGATCCTGTCGGGTTTAGTTTCGGTGCCGATTAATTATATCCCTTCTGCTGCGTATAACTATAATTAATAAGATTAATTATTATTAACCACGTTTATTGAACCGGTTTTAATAAACAAAATTTTAACTGCTCACCACTGAAACCCAACAGTGGTATCAGAGCTTTGGTTACAATATACGAGTCAAATCCGGTATTTTCACCGGTTCTACATCATAAACTTCAAGGTAGTTGATGTTTTTGATCTAGATAAAATATTAGGGCAATTCTAGTTTGGTCAAAAATTTTATTTATTTTATTTGACAAAAATATTGCCCGACTTATTTTTCGTTGAATATGTAAATATGGCCCGACCTTGTTTGTTTGGTGAATGATTTTATTTTGACCATATAGATGGTTCAAAAGTTGTATTTAGTTTTCGGTTTTATTTTATGGTTTTTGGCCACCTTGATGGTTCAAAATTGTAATAGATAGGGTTTAGTTTTTCATTACTTGTATTAGTGTAATTTTGTAAAGAAGACCCGAAGAAAACCAAGGACGATGACGAGCTCATGGAGTTCTTGAAGTCAGTGGGAGTTACCAAAGATGACGGGATGCACCAAGAGTCCATCCTTGTGGTTGTTTTGTGTTGTGACCCCTTGACCCGATTGATCTTGATAATAGGCTCTAGCAAGATCAATCACTAATCATGGCCATTTATGATTTACATATTCTGTTTGCGATTTTGGTTGCTTGCTTGATTATAATAGGATTATAATACCACCAACCTAATACCAAATATATTAAAATAAATTAACCAATCAAGTTTTGCAAAATTAAACTAAATTTAATTTTCCATAACAAATAACTTAATAGGTAAAACTATTAACTTAAAATTGGTTGGTATTATCGTGACAAACTTAGTTTTAATAGGTTATATAAAACTAAGTGTCCTGAGAGATGAAAGGGTTCATCAAGTTGTCTTGATCAATAAAGTAAAACTGGACTTTTACTCTATTCGGTAATATTTAAAATTAATCCCAATTTAAATCAATAGTCTATGTCATCCTATTATAAGTCACACTTGAGGCATACTGCGAAAACTTCAAGTGTTTGGAGCTACAGCACCGCACTTGATTTCTAGCCTATCCTTTCAAGGTGAAAGGGTTTCGTTGACACATCCGGCTCTTTCACAAGTGACTATACTAGGGCGACTATTACTTTACTCTCTTGTTACGTGCTACAGATGTCTTGAGACTAAGGTGGGCATAGATGAGGCTAAACGTATCTACTTAGGCAAATGTTGTCTTAACAGGCCTCATAAACGAGAGTTGTGCTCTATTCACAATTGGCAATCGTTGTCTGTCTGCCTAACTACTTACTAATGTTGTGTGCTACAGCTGCTATTAGTAACTGGAAGCCAGATTCTCAAGTTCCTATTTACTAATGTTATTGGGTCACTATAATAGGATTAAAAAATCGAAAATACTAATAAAATTTACTTTTGCTTATTTTAAACAGATGTCTACTGATAATAACTCCTCATTCACTCTCAAGGCTATCCTTGAGAAAGAAAAGTTGAATGGCACCAACTTTCCTGAGTGGCACCGCAACTTGGGACTTGTTCTCAAGATGGCAAAGAAGCACTTTGTTCTCGATGGACCTGTTCCAACCGAGCCTGAAAACAATACTGCTGATGCCAAGAGGGTTCTTGGCAAGCATATGGACGACTCGGTTGAAGTCGCCTGTATCATGCTAGCCACCATGTCTTACGAGCTTGCAAAAGGCTTGGAATATTTTGGTGCCTATGAGATGCTTGAGCAACTCAAGGGCATGTTCCAGAAACAAGCCCGTCAAGAACTCTATGACACCATGAAGCAGCTTATCAGCTGCAGAATGGAACAGGGATCACCTGTTAGTGCGCATGTCGTCAAGATGAAAGGGTACATCGAACAACTAAGGAAACTTGATTATCCCCTGTCAGATGAAATGACAGCGGATTTCATCCTGAACTCTCTTCCCAGATTTTACGACCAGTTCGTAATGAATTTCAATATGAATGGCTGGGTGAAGACAGTGCCGGAGCTTCATGGAATGCTCAAGACGGCTGGGATGAATATTCCCGCTAAAAACAATCAAGTACTTATGGTTCGATCTGCTGGTGTTGTCAAGCCTAAACCCAAGAACTGGGGTCATAACGGTAAAAGGTTACTATTGCTGCCAGGAATGCCACCAACACTAAGAAAGGTGTTGCAAAGTTACCATCGCCGCCTCCTGAGGAGCGCCAGTGCTACAAGTGCAACAAAATGGGACACTGGAAACGTAATTGTCCCGACTACCTTGCATAGCTGAAAAGGCAGAGGACCAATGGTGAAAGCTCCTCTAAAGGTATTTCTGTTTACGTTATTGAACTTTTCACTGTCTCTGGCAACACGTGGGTATTTGATACCGGATGTGGTTACCACATCGTTAATGTCTTGCAGGAGCCTGAAAACTGGAAGAAACTGAAACAAGGTAGCATGGAACTCATCGTTGGTGATGGGAAGAGAGTCCCAGTTCTTGCAACTAGCACATATCGTTTTGCTTGTCCGTCTGGCCTTGTAGTTACTTAGGATAACTGTTTGTTTGCACCTGGTTTGACCAGAAACATTATTTCAATTTCTTTACTATTTGAACAAGGATTTAAGTACATTTTTAATATTAATGCTATTTCTGCCTACTTGAATGATATCTTTTATTTTGAAGCTAAGCCTCGAAATGGTATTTATGAGGTTGATGTTCAAATAAACAATAACGTATATAATCTTTCTAAACGTATCAGATCTGACATCAATGATTCATTTCTATGGCATTACCGACTTGGCCACATAAGCAAAGCACGAGTTAAGAGACTCCAATCCAAAGGGATTCTTGAATCCACAGGACCAGACTCTTTTGATGATTGCGAATCCTGCTTAGCTGGCAAACTCGCCAAAGGCTCCTTCACTCAAAAGAATGAATGAGCAAAGGATCTGCTAGGAATCATACATACTGATGTATGCGGTCCTTTCAGAACCATGTCTCGGAATCATGAAAGATACTTCGTTTCTTTTATTGACGATTACAGTCGATATGCTTATGTGTATCTTATGAAACACAAACATGAAACTTTTGAAAATTTTAAAGAGTTTCAAAACGAAGCGGAAAACCAACTCGGGAAAACTATTAAAATGCTTCGATTAGATCGAGGCGGAGAGTATCTCAGCTCAGAATTCATACATCATCTGAAAGAGCGTGGAATTGTTTCACAGCTTACTCCACCTGGCACACCCCAACACAATGGCGTGAGCAAGAGGAGAAATCGAACCCTGCTAAACATGGTCCGATCAATGATGTGTAGAACTAACTTACATCACTCCTTTTGGAGCTTTGCCCTTTTGACCGCCACCCTCATTGTCAATCTGGCTCCAACTAAAAAGGTAAGCAAAATCCCATATGATATATGGCATGGGCGAAAGCCCAATTTGTCTTTCCTTAGAGTATGGGGATGTGATGCTTATGTCACTAATGACTCTGATGATAAGCTCGATCCTCGCGGTGTAAAAGTTGTTTTCGTCGGATACTATAACCAAAGTGGATATTATTTCTTCCATCTTGATACAAATGTGATTTCTAGCAAAAGGAAGGGCCACTTTCTCGAGAAGGAAATTCTCGATCAAGGAACTGGAGATAATATTGTGGATCTTGAAGAAATTCAAGAACTACAAACAAACGCCGAGGAAGTTGGAACGTCTGATTAACAAGTTGTTGTTGAGACATCAGACATGAACACAAGCGTTCGCAGAAGTAATAGGACTCGCGTATCGAATTCTAAATACCTATGGCATCTAGATGGTCCCTTTCTCTAGTCAACCTCTTCAGAAAAAAGATATTTTAGGACCATTTGTCACAAACTATGTCACGTTCTCTAGTGCAGACAACCTAATCAGTAATCACTTCCTAATGTTACCCAGTAATAATATAATACAGACATCAAGCAATAATTTATATATAGATCCTTACATAATAATAGCATACACAATACTTATAATTAAAATACTACACACATAATGTACAAATGAAGTAAAACAATCAATTTCGCAAGTAATCACTGTTTACTTCTAATCCATACAGACATATATTGCAGAGAAGCAACTCTTCATGACTCTTCCCCAGATTCTACTGTTCTCGTATAATAAACAAATTAGAACACATTTATCTATGATTAATTTATAACAGAGAAAAGAACAAATGAATAAGTAAAGAAGATTCAGATATCATACCTATTCCAGGAACAATTATGACAGGTGCTGCTTTGCAGTTGTGGAAGCAATACTCACTCACACTTCCTTGCAATACACTAAATACATGAAGCAAAAAAGAAAAGGATACAAGTAGAGTAAGAGAAGGAAAAAAGAATGTGTTTCAGGTCAACCCGATCCAATATTAACCCGAACCCCTTACAAACCCACCCATTTAGCAACCTCTAAGAATACCTTTTCATCAAGCTCCGGCCTCTTGTACCCATGACAACTGCTATAGGCTTCACTTTTTCTGCTTCCTTGCAAATTGACTTACCCGCATCTCCTTGCACTATCCGCGTCACTATTTTTACCTGTTTTCAAGTAAAAGTATAAAATTCATGAACAAAGTCAGAAAATTGTCAACTTAGAATCGAGTACTCTGATGGTGGAACTAATTACTTGGTTAGAGAAATTAAATAACGTACTAACTCGGTTCATATACAACTCACATAGACACATAGTCTTCATGTAGCAAATTGTCTTATTCCAAAAATCTAAGTAATTATACATTAGTTAACAACCTCTATTTCTTAGTTACCACTAAACCTTATTATCAGGACATGAGATTCTAATGAGTACAAAACACTCTTTGTTAAACAAAATAAATAATTAGATCCTGGAAATCAAGAGCATATAACGTGACATGGGAGAAATTCCTTGTATAGCTACAACAAATTTGTAAACCAAAGTCATCAAGAGCATATAGCCAGGGACATGGTACATTACTAGGTCATCAATATGCAGAATGGTCACAAGAAGTAAGGATGCCAAAGATGTTCTGGGCAAAATTTGTTAACCAGCAACCGGAGATAGAGGCAACAGTGGTGATGATGGCAGTGAGTAGTAGTGAGGTGGAAACGGCAGTGTGCATGTTGGTGGCGATGGTGGAGTGATGACAGCAACGATGGAGTAGGTGGTGGAGACAACAATGGTCATGGGTGTTGTTAACCCATTTGGACCCTTTTTGAAGTTTTATAAAAGCACCCGTTTTGACAGTTTGCCCCCATCACACTCTCTTTAGACCCTACCAATAGCTTATGCTATGAGTGGAACTATACAGGGTATCTTTGTTTGTTACCCATTTTAACAGTTGACTAATTTGAGCAGACCCAAATTGACCCGTTGACTAATTTGAGGTGACCCAAATGAACCCATATACAAGTTAGTTTTGCCCAAATCAACCCATTCTATGAAGAATGGGTCATGATTGCCACCTATAGTGAAAAGTCTAATTCAGAAGCCTTGTGTTCAAAAGAATCTACAGTGGAGCAGGCTATAAAAGAATAGATGGGTTCACCACACTTGAAAAGAAGCAGCTGTATTCAGGGTTTAAGAAGAGAATGATGACGGCACTATTGTTATTTGAAGAAATGCCATCCCTCTTACATTATACTTTTGTTGCATCTTGATAACATGTTGATAGCAAAACCTGACATGAAAAAATCAACAGAATAAAGAGGCAATTATCACAGTATTTTGAAAAGAAAGACCTTTTGGGGCTGCAAGGAAGACACTTGGCATGAGCATAACCAGAGAAAGAGCATAAGGCACTTTAAAGCTATCTCGTGAAAAGTAAAATGGGAAAGTACTAGAGAACTTAGCAGATGCATGTCAAAATTCAGGCATGAAGCATTAGGAGGCAGTTAAGTGGTTGTTACATTACTTGAAAGGAAAAGTAGCATTATATTACAGACAAAAAAAAATATCTTTGAAGGTTCCATTGATGCAGATTTGGTGGTCATTGCAGAAGCAAGCGAAGTGCTTATTCCATTAAAAGTTTCCTATCAGAGTTAGGCAGAGAACAAAATAACAGTTATTTATTATGACAAGTTGACGAGTAAAGTGCAACAGCCAACAAAATAACAAAGTTTCCCATCACACATTTTCCCAACATCGATCACATTACACACTGCGTGAGGCACATAGTTATATTAAAATGCACAAATATATAAACGCACATATGTGCTACATTACATGGTGTTCGACTTTATCCCAAGGTCAACTTGAAGCTGAGTCTTTAGTAGCTGTTGGGTTACATGATATTGTCTTTTGTAAAAAGAAAAAAGCAATAAAATAGAGCACATAGATTAAAAATAGACAGAATTGTCTTAAACTCTAGCCACGTACTTCAGAACTCCGAGGTTTGCAACAGGATGGTTTTCAAGTCCCGAATCGATAAGAAACACCAAACAAGAATTTACTGAATAACTCCCCAATATTTATTATCAAGAACTTATAACTCAAAAACATCAATTACAATCTCCTATGAATAACCCTAACTTGCAAAAAATATATTAATAGACTCACCCAAACTTTGTCGAACAAGAAAACTAATAATCTAAATCCCACCCGTTATTAGAGTTACACCTGCCGGCCCACCAACTTGAGAAGCATCAAGTAATTATTCGGCCAACAGGTATCATATTTATACAATCACAGCAGCCTTAATGGTCACTAGGCCTTGGCAATACAGCGAGATGAAATCCTAGTGATTATGAATTCTTTATTATTATAATTATTATTATTATTATTATCGAATAGAGAAAAAGCAGAATCATGTTGAGCATAAATAAATTAAATAAGTTACTGACCTTAGAAACCTTCAAAGCCTCAGCAGAGAGTTTATCCATGAGCGTCTGTGATGCATCGCAAACAATATTGTTTTTTAAACCTAATTACAACGGCACACGTATAAAAGATGTTATTATCTGAATAATCATAATAGTGATCAATTGGTGCGGTGCTGTACTATATTCAACTTACTGGAGACAGAGTGCAGGAGATGAACGGTGTCGCCGGGGCGGCAGAAGTGGAGGAGTGCCCAGTCGAAGGCGTGCTTGGACTTGGGGCCGTGATCGACGGCGATGAGGATTTCACGGCCGTCGGTGGAGTCCTTCTGGGTCCAGCTGTACTCTTGTTCTTCCTTGAGAGTTTGCATTCGGAAACTCATTCTGTTGTTTGGTTTGGTTTGGTTTGGTTTGGTTTGGTTGGATCTGAAGAGGAAGGAAGCGTGTTGGTTAGTAAAAGTCATCCCTGCCCCTAAACAGTAAGTCGTTTATTGGTTAATAATATTTTGACCTGACCCATGGTGACACCCGTAATTTCAAAGTGATGACATAGATTCATTCTCAATTTCTCATCACAAAATTATTATTTTTAACACCAGGTTTTAACTCTCAAACTTATGAATTATCATCTCCTATTTCACACATCAATCAAAAATATAATCTTTGATTTAACACGTGAACAAGATTAAATATGATCAATCAAGTAGTAGAAATGTTGAATTGAATAAAAATAAAATAAGATAATAAATAGTAGACACTAAATTATATTATTAATTTATTGTAAGAAGATATGATTACTAGAGTTATATGCAAAATATAACGTTTATTATATGTTTGAGTATTATTAGGAGTTAGAATCAGGGACTGATTTACATAGAAGTTAGGGGGTGTACGAGAATCCCCTGAGTTTCGAAATCATAATGTATTGCTATATATAAAATATGGAGTGCACCCCTTATAAAATTGGAGCACAATCACTAACCGTGTTCGAGTCTTGATACTGGCCGGATTTTTAATTTTTTTATATAAACATAATGTGCTATAGTGTGCATTTAGGTTGTCTAATATTGTTATGTATGAAAACATAGCAGTGATGCATCTATGTAGCGTATTTTCCTATTGTATTCCTCCTCCCGTATTAGTTTCTTTATTTGTGTTTTCGGTCACCTTGATTTTCTTAAACTTAAGTAGCATAGTAGACGAGTATCAAATAATCAAACTCTTCACTTAACAATAAACTTGAATGTAAATCAAACCTTGTGGTCCTTTGAAGATTAACATGTACTTTTCACCTTTTGTCTGTGACCATATAGAAAAGTTAGTAAGATACATGCTTGATGTTTTCTGCATTGATGAAGATGATGCAATTAAATTTTATTATTGAAGGATTAAGCTACGATTTTGTTATTATGGTTGTTGAAACTCAAAAGACGAGAACAACTATAGGTATTTTTTTAATTCGTAAAGATCATTGTATTTATATTATGTATTTTTTGAAATTTATAATTACGATGTCTTTTATATTATTGTATTGTATTTTTATTATGTGATGAACCTTACCCGAACAGTCGAACCGACCCAAATTTTTTTTATTCGACTTTATGAAACTAGAGAAACAACAAATAGTGCACTTCCTGGAAAAAATTCCTGGATTCACCACTAATTAGAGTTGGAGTATTAAACGAATATAGGCTAGTATAAACAAATGTTTAATGTTATTATCTGGTTTGAAAATCACATTGTTTCTACACTTCATAAAGTCTACAGTGTAAAAAGGAAAATTGCTTGGATTAATATTGTTCGTGTTGCTCAATCCAGTTAAATCCAATATATACCACACGCTACAAAAAAAAATCATAAACCAAACCCATTTGAAAAAATAATAATAAAAAATAAAAATTATCAACTACGTGTATACCATTCAACTTTTATATCATTAATTAAGGATATTTTTCATGTTTAGTAATTAGTCTAATCTCTTTGTGTTTCGACTACATGATGTAACATGATAATATCTAAAAACAAGTTGAAGATCCCAAGCGTTGCACTGGATAGAACTTAATTCACAAATGAACCCGATAGAATCCAAACCCTCTCTATAGATGCTTTTGACCGACGCGTTATGGCGGGGACACGACAATAACTCGGTTGGTATCGAGTCGGAATGTTACGGTACCATCAAAATAAAAGTTTTGTGAACAAAGATAAAATGCTGAAAGTCTTATGTTAAAAGTATAAATTCATAAAACTTAGATGGGTAAAGTTTGAAGAAGATGTAACCTTGATTATTAACAAAATAAACAGTTTTAAACTTTGTTTCTAAAAGATTTGGTGGGCAACGTAGAAAGAAACTTTTAATAGTTATATAAATCATGTTAATTTTTTTTATTTTTAATAGTATCTGGACACACCAAGATATTTATCTGGATTACTTTATCAATCCCTAAGCAACCATAATTAGACACCACCTCACCTCGCCGCCGTAGACAAAATGGAAGACTCACCGGAGCCGAAGAATACAAAATCCAGCATATTAATAATCGGCGTAACCGGCAGACTAGGTTTCGAACTCGCCAAAGCTAGTCTCCAAGCATCTCACCCTACATTTTGCCTCGTCAGACCCTCCACCTTCTCCGACGCCGCCAAGTCCCGGAAGCTTCAAATTCTGACCGATTCCGGTGCAATTGTTATCCACGTAAGCTCTACCACCACCACCGTCAGTCATTGTTGTTTGAATGTGAAATTGGTTTGATCATAATTAATGTTTGATATCTAGGGTTCGTTGCATGATGAAGGGAGTCTTGTTGAGGCGTTGAAGCAGGTGAAGGTTGTGATATGCGCTGTGAATTCCAGACAAATACTTGATCAGAAGCCTCTCATTTCGGCTATTAAGAAAGCCGGATGCATTCAGGTCTTATTGTATTATTACATCTTCAAATCATTTCATAATTAAGTTTTCATTTGCAAAGATGTATTAAGGATACTTAAATCAACTAATTTATATCCATATTCACTTTTGTTAAATGCATCAACCCTAACCTGGATAAACTTACAATTGTGTAACTTGAAGCCTTGAAAACGACATTTAATCGAGTTAGACGTGTTAGCGGTTTGTAAACACGTTGGACATGTTGTAATCAAGATGTATACGGGTCGGCGGCTTGACCTTATAAAGTTTTTTTTTTTATTCTAGTTTTAAACAAGTCGTCAGGTCGACTTTATAAAGTTATTGCTTTTATTCCAATTTTAAACATGTTGGCGGGTTGACCGTTGACCTGCTTAAGTTAAAAAGGTCAACCTAAGCATGATCTGTTTAGTAAACATGTTGGACATGACAACCCATGATATTATTATTATTATTATTATCATCATTATGTTTTATGTTTATAGTCACCTCTAATTTAGCCACTTGTTACTAACACACATGATTATTGTAGAGATTTATTCCTTCAGAATTTGGATTAGATCCCGATAAAACTCATATATCCGAAATGGATCAAGGGTTTTATTCAAAAAAATCTGAAATTAGACGACTTGTAGAGGCCGAAGGCATTCCTCACACATACATTTCTTGCAACTTTTTCATGAGTTATTTGATTCCTTCTCTTGTTCAACCGGGCCTCAAGTCCCCTCCAAGGGATAAAGTCACCATATTTGGAGATGGAAATGTCAAAGGTATGTTTTATGGTCTCATTTTTCCTTGCAAATTAGAGGTGGTAATTCCAGTACGTTAACTTATAAACGGTAGCTAAAAAGGAAACTCGTCAAATGAGTTGAAGGGGTCAAATCAAATTGCCAGTCAACTAAAAAATGTTTCTTTACCACATGAATGCTAACTTGCTTACGGTTTTTCAGTCAGATGTATGCATTAGTTATTGGGGTAACTTTACTCAATAGTAACCAAGTTTCCCAAATGTTCCACTAAAGTGACTTTTTGTTCCTATAAAGTTGTTCAATTTTCATTTGGTGTTACAATCTTGTGAAATTGCGTTATAATTGTTTACATTTTTTAAATTGAGGCAATGAAACACATATGAATCTTGGTTAGTATTTACTGACTATTTTACATTTTTCAATTTGACTTAGATTGAATACTTATGAAAGTTGGTTATTATTTTGTGAGTTTTTTCTTTACTATTACCTCCTACTTCAGATAAATTTGGAAAAAGAATCACTAAATAATAACTAGGATTCATATATGTTCCATTTAGTCACTTTTTTAATAAAATTCTCAAGATTAGAATAGTTAATGAAAATTGTGTGACTTTAAGTGGAACACTTGAAAAACTTGCTCACTATTGGGTGAAGTTTTCCCTTACTTGTAGTTAGTTATTTATATTAAAATTTAAATGTTTGAACAAAAAAGTGTTTAGTATGTTAGACCCTTCGGCCAAATATCAATTAATAGGGGTGTCTAATGTTGTCATTATCTTGTATTTTAATCTTGTAATTTGTCACTAGTAGAGTGAGTATTCTAAGTGAATGTAGAAACAACACCTAGTTGAAAAGTTGTGGTTTATCACTGTCTATATTTCATGAATTGAATACATAAAAAGAATTACACCCGTATTTTTATTAAATTTGTAGGTGTTTTCATAAAGGAAAGAGACGTTGCTGCATTCACAGTTAATACAGTGGATGACCCGCGCACTCTTAGTAAGGTTTTATATTTGAGACCACCAGGAAACGTATACTCCATGAACAAGTTAGTTGAGATATGGGAACAGAAGATCGGGAAGAAGCTTGAGAAGATTTATGTTTCTGAAGAAGAACTTCTTACGAAGATTAAAGGTAATGTGAATTCAAAAGAAGCTTATGTATGTTTTCTGGGATTTTAAAGATTGTATGTAACAGAAGGTGGTGTGTTTGTAGAAACACCATATCCGGAGAACATGGAAATGGTTTTCATATATGCGGCGTTTGTGAAAGGGTTTCAGACATGTTTCGAAGTGAAGGCAGCTGGTGGTGTTGAAGGGTCAGTGTTGTATCCAGAGTTGAGATATACTACTATAACAGCCTATTTAGACACCCTACTATGATTATGATTCTGTTAATTTTGAGTATCAATTAGGTGGGATCTTAGTATAAAAACAGTGGGTCATGAGTTTGAATGTGTGATATGCGTGAGCATATGTGATGCGTGAGCATCTGTGGTGCCTGGGCATATGATGCCTGAGCATATGTGATATGCGCCCTGCGCATAGGTTTTGGCTTTGTGCCTTCATAATGTCTTGATTTCAAGTCACTTGTCTGTATCTTTGTGGGTTGACCCGCCTCGCTCGGTGTTGAGGCGGGTACATACCTCTTCAATAGCATTTTTTTCTATGAGGATAAAAAATAAGAACATGCGATGAAATCGTTATCCATAATAGCATTTTTTTTATTATTATTTTTTGTGTTTTTCTATGTCATTAGTTTTTGTCTATTATGGAAGCCATTTTTAGTGTTCATTTTTTAAAGATTTTTTAAAGATGTTCTTTGACAAAAACTATAAAAAAAGAGTGATGTGTGAGGTCAGATGAGGGATGCTTCTAGGAATCTTAATTGGGTAGGTTTTGATGTTTTTAAAGAATAGTATTTTGATGATGTGACAGCTTACTAAGAATGCTTTTTTTTTCTTTTCGGGTTTTGTGGCTCCTTATTGTGAATTCCTTATTGTGAATGCTCTGACTGATTGTTCACGATCTATCATTCTAATGTCCTAGGTTTAAACTTTAAAGTTATACAAAAACGACAAAACATTGATAAATCCGTACACATAAGCCGTAGAGTCAATGCCATGTATTGACGGTGAATTAACGCCACCTTAGAAGCTCAAGTAACATACAATTCACCATCCTAGCTGAATCAACTAATCAAACATACGGTTTAAGTTCAAACATTTGATTTAAGATGAACCATGGTCCCATCTCTAATGGTGCACCCAGACTCCTTCAAGGCCATGTCAAAGAAACTACCACCATCAATCCTAGAGTCCATGCAAGGAGGAGCAAACTCCATAAGAATATCCCTTAATGTTATCATTCCTTTCACCCTTCCACTCTCATCCACAACAAAACTAAAGTTGCTTTTCTTTTCTGCTATATTCTTCATCACTTGCTTCAACGTATCGCTCCCTTTGTTTGTAACCGGCGACTCCATTCTCGGTTCAAACTTATTGTTCAGTGCCAAAGTGCCAGCTGATATAAGAGCCCCAAGCTCATGGTTCACCTCATCGTTGGTTGTACCCGTATCTCTGTGCATGAACCGATCAACGCTTGTATCCCTGTAAATAAAAACACCAAAATCTGGTTATAACTAAATCAATCATGATGTACTGGAAAGTGATAAGAACTAATACATACTGTCTTTCATTAAAAATGAGATCATCATCCAAAAGATGATGGATGTCACTGAGTCTGATGCATCCGATGAGCTTATCCGTTTGTCGGTCCACTACTGCAATTGCACAGACTTTTTTATTCCATAATACATCAACTGCTTCTGCAATGCTTTGATCATTGTAGACCGAAACAATTTGGTCATCGTGTTCAAACCTAACAAGTAGCTTTCAAGATTAGCTTTTTGATCATTTTAAGGTAAGTTAAGAATTTGCATGTTGGATTTGGAACCTGAAATCTGATAATGGTTTATCTGCAATGCTGTCAAACCACTCAAGCCCGCTAGATTGCAGGAGTATATGATTTACTGAATGCTACATAAACAAATATGAAACTTAATATTATGCAAGAATTGGTACAGATGGACACATACGGGTTGTGAAAATGATTAGTTACCTCGGTAACATAGCCAACAACCTTTGAGCTAAAAGATTCGGCCACTGGGACCACACTCAAGCGGTGTTTAGACAGCAACAAAAGAACATGGAAGAGGCTTTGGTCCGGTTTTACAGGGAATACAGGATTCCATAAAAATAATGCGGCTAGTTCGCTTATCTGGATCACGTTAACAATATCAGATAAGCGTTGATTATATTTTAATAAGAAAACTTGCACATTCAAGTTGAAAGCAAAAGCGATTATTTTTACAGTTGAGAGAGAACACCTTAGCCTCGAAAACAGCGGGTATTTTAGCAAGCAAAGAGAAGAATCCATGCGGCTTAATCTTCTTCAAACCTTTATCATGATCAATCTTGGTTCCTCTTTGATGTTTTTGAAATTCCTAGAATTGAATTCATTCATCTGTGAACATGCCTCAGATAAAAATCCATAACGATGATAAATGTTTAACGGGCATGTGCTAAGATTCATAAGATAACTAATTGGGAAGAACTAAACAAGCACCGTTAACACACCATCCAAACACCAGTGACATGTACGGGCCAGATGACATGGAGAAAATGCTCATATGATGTTTTTGACTGACAAAGTCATATGCCGTATGATGTGACAAGCTCTGGTGTGCAGAGTTTGTTTGACATCATACGGGCCGTATGATTTGACAGGTGCTCCCGAGTATTAACAACAATCATCATCATAATTATTTTCAAATGTTGAAACTTCCAACTGAAACTAATAGGTCAAAATGGGTAATTTCAGTATGGCTCGGGTCACCATTATCGCATGCAGCGATTATAGATGATTTGGCAATCACCACTTTGATGGTGTGGCATATGACCTGCCTGCGGTACCAATGTTGAAAGCTAGTTTTAGTCAGATAGTTATCCACAAATGATCATTCTATTTAGTGGATCTTTGTTCTCATTTTAGATTTTAATGTTAAAGGTGTTGTTCTTTGACATAATTTACTGACCGTTATTGATACCTATGATCATACAAAGGACAGCCATGGAGTAATGTGGTTTGTGATTATACATCAGGCTCTTATTCGTTCAGATTATTTTCTCCATCAAAGGTTCGGGATGTAGGACCGATTACGAATGGTCCAGGACCATCCAGGACTGAGATCGGTTGGAACCATGTTAGGACTATCAGGCACAAAAGTAGCCTGGTCGTTTTGCTTTGTTATTGACTGCACTTAATCAGCACTCGTGACTGGTCAGACCAAGATTGGTTAGGTTATATCATGCGACTGGACAAGACCAAGATTAGGTGTCTAACTTGAACGGACCGCTAGGAGTCGGTAAGTATTGGGTCGTATCAGTATAACCGATCGGGACCGGATGATAAACTGACTGCAAAGAAGCACCACCAAGATATTTGAAATTTGCTTTAACTCAAACCATTCTTAAGATTCGAATTTGAAACAAAAACCAGTCCATCTAAATATTATACGTTATTAATATGCACAACATGCCAAATGGTAACTTGCAAGTAGAAAGATTTTTGACATAAACTTGAAATCAGACAAGTTGCGATTGATATAACACAAGCTCCAGGAGGCTCAGTGCTTCCTGTTAACTGCTAAGAACCAGAAAGTTAACTCCCCTACGCTGCAGTAGTATATACAAGACAGTATACCAAAGCTATTGTTTAGAAACATGACACTGTAATCAAAAAGTTGGACTATATTGGAGGGGGGCGCCAGGCCGTTGTGGTAGTGTAAGACCAAGGCGACACATGAAAACCCAAGCAGCAAGCTACTTTGACGGGTCTTTCCCCATAAAAAATAAGATTAATATCAAATGAGCCAATGGCTCACATATCAGATATTAAACTGATAAGAACAGATACTACACTTGATCTTAGCCAAAAGGCCGAGAAAGGTATGCTTGGCTCAATACATAGCTTTTGCTTTTATAATAAACTCAACCCTTATATGTTAGCTCTCTTAGCCGATGTGGGATGCAGAAACCCATCTTTCCTTCCTTAAATAAAGCTAACAACGCTAGCTGCCTTGTTTCTTGTAAACATCAATCTATGAATTTGATCTTCCTTATGAATCTCTATTCCGTATCTACTACCATATAATTGTAGCAAATTTATTGGAGATTATAGATAAAACTATGCCTTCATTAATTCGGAAGAGAGATGAAAAGTTCTTGGATCTTGTAGTTATGCTTTCAAATTCATAAATGATAACGAAATCAAGTACACCCCCGATAAGTTGACAAGCAAACAACACTCTTGATCTCCCACAATTTACAACTGGGGTTGGTCACCGGGTATCTCACAGGACCAACTTAACGCAGATTCAAACTAGAATACTAAGATAAGAGAAAAACGAAAAGGTGATCTTGCTGATGTTCAAAATTAAGATCCGGCACACCAACTCGTGCAATCATGGGGTGCAACACTTGCACCCAAATGACTTCCAAATGGGCTTTTAATAAAGGTGAAACAACCGTTAAGCTTATATAGCCGTGTAAAGAGGGTCATGCGGTCGTTTATTTGCAGCATGTCAGAATTAGCTTTGCCGAGTATCTGCACCTCTTGTTGACACGAAGTGAAAACCTCTCAACAACTGTTATGCACAAACCTAAAAAAGGACATTAAACCACTCTCGTGTGGGGCTTAAAGCTTGGATTTAAATTTTGATTACTACACTAACATTCTTGTTTCCATTAACGTGTTTGTCCCTTGAAAAAGTAACTTCTATATATTTTTAACATGTCATGAAAATTTAATAAGTCGGGTTCATACTCTTATAAACACAACATGCATAACTTTCATTGCTTATGTATCTATTATATAAGCAGATTTGGTTTCTTTAAAAGAACCTCCTTGAGTTTTGTAACTTCAGTTAGATCTTTTGCAACTAGTAACTTGTTAAATATGTTAGAATCAGTCGCTCTTAGGGTGTGTTTGGGATTCCCTATTTTCCTCTCCTTATGACTTATGATGGCTGAATAAGTTCTTTTTGTGTTAACAAAGTGTTTGGAACACATAAGGCCTTTTCCATATCTCCTTATAAACAAAGCCAAAATAAGGGTTTTCAACAAGTTGGAGTTTGCTAACTTATCTCCTTATAAGATTAGAATACCCATTACACCCTTCCAAGTTCCATTCCACCCAACTTATTCACTTATACAAAAATGTCCTTTTTGGTCATTTTACATCAATAAGTTAAACCAAACACTTTATAAAAACAACTTATTGTCTTATGTTAATCCAAACACTTTTTTGGAAACTTCTTACTAAAAAGCCATAAGACCTTTTCAACTTATCACAAAAAGGCCTTTTTACCTTAAATCAGGAATCCCAAACACACCCTTAAACGGCTAGATTTAGTTTCTTCCATCTTTGATCAGCTATGAACTTTTACGTTCATTAAATAAAAATGAAATCAAATGAATTATTTGAGACGCTAAAACACCCAAACAAAAACTTCCTTTGAATCAATGCTTCTTCTACCAATGGTTTTGTGGAGAAAAATGCCAGCGCGTAAGAGTAGAGAGTCTAGGCAGATGCCGAGCACTTAAAGAAAGTAAGGTTAGAGGGATATTTCAAGAGCAGCAAGCTGATCTTCAAATTTCTAAATATAAGATGGTGTGTTAATCTGTTATTGCTTTATGTGAACTAGACGTTGGAAATTATAAAATGTAGACATAGACTTAAGACTATACTTATGAATAAAACTCAGAAGCAAAAAATAGATAGCACGATTAAATGAGCTTTATAACTAGGGCCTTAAACAAGTTGGGCCAGCATTGGTTTGAGCTCAAGCTCAAAATTAAACAAGGAATCTCAGGCATCTCAGCATAGCATAAAGTCAAAATTAAACAAGGAATCTCTAGAAGACAAAAACAGCCTTATAACTCAACCTATGTCTTGAGTAAAGTTTAATTGTATATTGGAAGGATGCGTCAGGCCATGGTGGTGGTGTAACACCAAGGCGGTATAACAAAGTTATTATTTAGAACATTCAATTATATCCTAAAAGCCACAATTACCAATACCCAACAAATTGAAGAATTTAGTTATCTCCCCAAAGCCATATTAGATCATGTTCATGGCTACACATTCGGATCTTCAGGAACCACTTTTATTAGGATCTCAAAGAACCATACTTTATAAACAGTCTTCATGAGACCTGACCTTATTAAACTAACTAAGGGAAAATTTCAGACGGTTGAAACATACAAACTACACAGATTTTAACTATACATTGGAGGATTGGAGGGGTGCGCCAGGCCATGTTAGTAGTGTAAGACCAAGGCATGGTAGTAGTATAAGACCAAGGCAACGCATGAAGACCCAAGCAGCAAGCTACTTTAGCGGGTCTTCCCTCATAAAAATAAGATTAATATCGGCTCACATATCATATATATTAAACTGATAAGAACAGATACCACATACCACACTTGATCTTGGCCAAAAAGCCGAGAAAGGTATGCTTATTCTAATCCAGGGCGTTTGCTTTTATACTAAAATCCCCCTTGTCTGTTATTTCACACAGCCAATGTGGAATGCAAAAACCTATCTTTCCTTCCTTCAATAAAGCTAACAAACTGAGCATTATCTCAATTTGGTCTCCCTTTTATCTACTTATACTATTTAGGTGCTGTTTGTTTTTGAAGACAAAAACTGTCTGCAATCTGATTTCACCTGATTTTATGTCTGCAACTGAAGATGTGGTCTGAAAGTCTGCAATCTGAAAATATAATAATGTTTGTTTTATAAACTGGGTATCGTCTGCATAAGCTGAAAATTAGTTACCTATCATACATATCACAGTAGATAGAAGTCATTTAACGTCTTTAGACTAGTAAAATAGTTGGTGGTAGGAGGTGGACGGTGGGTGGTGGAGGTGATGGACGGCGATGGTGGTGGATGGTGTTGGTGGTGGATGGTAGGTGGTGGTGGTGGGTGGTGGGTGGTAGGTGTTGGTGGTGGTGGTGGGTGGTGGGTGGTGGTGGGGGACGGTGGGTGGTGGTGGTGATGGATGGTAATGGTGGGTGGTCGACGGTGTTGGTGGCGGATGGTAGGTGGTGGTGGGTGGTGGTAGTGGACGATGGTTGTAGCCGACGGGTGGGTGGCGGTGGTGGTGGGTGGTGGATGGTAGGTGGTGGTAGTGGGTGGTGGTGGCGGACGGTGGGTGGTGGTAGTGGACGATGGTTGTGGCCGACGGGTAGGTGGTGGTGGTGGTGGTGATGGACGGTGGTGGTGGGTGGTGGGTGGTGGCATACGGTGGGTGGTGGTGGTGGTGGCGCATGATGGGTGGTGGTGGTGTTGGATATTAGGTGTTGGTACTTGATAGGATGTTAAGAAGTGTGAAGATGTGTGAAAAAGTTAAACAATAACTTCTTTTTTAAGACCGTAAAAGCAGTTTGCAGATCTTATTTAAAAAAAACAGTCTTCAAAAACTTATGTCTGCGAACCCGCAGATATAAGCCTCATGCAGATGTTTTAAGCAAAAACAAACACCACCTAAATCAATAACTATTTCCATAAATAACATTTATTCTCATAATTTCTTACTAATAAAATAATTCAAAATTAAATTAAATTACATTTAACATATTCTAACTTAGTATACTATTAATATACATATATTTCTTAATGACTTTGGGTTTTCTTTCCAAAGTTTCGTGGTAGTTGTTTTTTATTTTGGTTTCATCTAATTCGGTTTTTGTTATTATAAATTTTGTTTCGTCTCAGTTTCGTTTCTATTTGATTTTATTTTTTTCGTGTTAGTTTCGTTTTAGATGGGTTTAACTTTATTCAGTTTTTCGTTTCGGTTTTACAGTTTTTGTTTTTGGTATGGTTTCAGATTTATCAATTTTAGTTTTCTCAGTTTTATTTTGATTTTTATTTTAGTTTTATTGGTATTTGACTTTATTTAGGTTTTTTGTTTTGGTTTTTTTCAATTTAGTTTTGCTTCAATTTGTATTTACTTTGTTTGATGTTTGGTTTTAGTGTCTATTGAAAAATGAAATAATATGACTGGTTCACAAATTAAGTGAAAGGTTCACATAAGTTTTAACTTTTAAGTGAGTTAAAGTCATTGAAGCTTTATATATATATATATATATATATATATATATATATATATATTGGATATTCATAAACAATACTAATGAATTCGCATTTGGTGTAAAGGATTTCAAAAGCTAAGAACGTTGTATGTATTACCCTTTAGTTTTTTTCTTAGTCTTCAAGTGTGTTATTTCAATTTTCATTTATGAATATGGGTCTTTTTATAAATGTTTCGATTTATTTGACTCAGGTCAAAATGGGGCATTTTAAAAGGGTATAAATTTAGTTATGGTCAACAAATTAACATAAAAAGGTATCGATTATGTTCGTGTTTCAACGGATCTTTTTAAAATCGTATTGATTAGGTTCGAGTCATACAGGGTCAATTTTAGAAGATATCAACTTGGTTTGTGCTAAAATGGGTCATTCCCAAACGTATCGATTTGATTCTGGTCAAAACAACCCATTTTAGAAAGCTTTCTATTTGGTTTTGACTCTTAAATGCGCTTTGCACGTGCTTCAGTTTATTAGGGTGTACGACTTTTTCACATGAGATGTAAAACATTATTTGTAGTCAGTTAGTCACTATGTTTGTTACATTGTTGTATTAATGTTCATGTCATCCATCAACTGTGTTCCCGGTCTAGGAAGAAAGAAGCCTGAATCATTCTTGGATGCTTATAGGGAATCTTTTCTGGATGTTTATTTTATGATTTGTTTGCTCTCAAGACTAATGTTAGTGAAGTTTGTTTGTTTCTATTGATATAATTTTTTAAAGTTTATGTTCTAAAGTTTCAAACGTTCTTCGTAAACTTTCTATTATGTAAAGTGATTATTTGTAAATTTATGTATTTCAGTACTTTGTACGCGTATGAATATGAATTACAATTAAACATCATGTTGTTGTCTCAAAAAATATATTAAAAAATAACTTGTCGTTTGAAATTATACATGTGTTTACTTAACGATTTCTATATTTACACCCGTGTCGTGCACGGGTCAATACCCTAGTATACTATTAAAACAATATGTTTTGTTTGTTTTCTATTGGTCCATTTGATTAACTTCCATAAATACAATTTATTCTAAGAATTTGTTGATAATAAAATAATTCAAAAATCACTTACATTCAACATAACATAATTGAATTTGCTAGACCCATTAAATTTAAAAAAATGTTTTGACAATTAATAACAATAATAATTAAATAATTTATAGGTTTCAACTCTCCTATTTTTGTTGCATATTTATGAAATCATTTTTACATTAAAAACCGTTTGACCATTAATAACAATATTAATTAGATTAACGTTCAGCTTTCTTATTTTTGTTGCATATTTCAAATTTCAAATTTATGTGCAAACTGATTACCTTGAATGAAATTGAGAATAACATTTATTTTTAAATTAACTAACAAAAAATATTTATGATATTACCCATCTCTATATACTTTCAGTTTTACACAAAAAATTTCACACCACGTCTTTTCAGCTATCAAATTCTGCAATTTCACATTTCTTTGTAAGCTTCATTTGATTTACTCAAATTATTTCATTCAATCATATTATTGATATTGTTCATATATTTTAATTATTATTAATTTAATACTTTGTTTATATTCTTATTATTTTATTACAAACAACACAATGGAGCCAAAAAAAACATGTTTAATGAGCTGGATATGCTTAAGAATGATTGTTTTCTCAAGATTCGTATATTGAAGTTATTGTGTCTAAAGGCCAATAAAAAAATCAGATGAATGTTGATGAAGGAGTGTTGTTTGCCACCTCAAATGTTGATATGTGATGGACGTTAGTGGCTCAAAATAAATGCAACCTTTGAACCGTTTTTTTTTTGCCTTTCAGTTTGAGTGTGTTTTGTTTTCTAAGACAATTTCCTCATGTTTTCAACTTGATTTGATTTGTGTTGGATTTTTATATATCGTAAGAATTTATGGTTTGTTTTATAATTTGGTATTTTATATTCTAAGGTAATATGTCGATATCTAAGTCTTTAGCATACATGGTGTTTGGAAAGTAAATGTTTTTTTTGAATTTGTTACACGTAATTGTTTTAATTCTCTGACTATTCAAAACATACTTTTATAACATTTGCATTTTGTTGTCTTCACTATATGTTAAAAATTAGATCATTTACCAATGGTATATGATTTTCAAAATCATTAGTAATATTAAACATTTTATTGAAGTTAATACAATGATCACCTCGATAATTTATACTCAACATGTTATCTACTATTTGTTAATCAACAAAAATTTTTTATACTCACAAAAACCGTGAGTAGCGAAAATGGATTATTTATAACTATAAGGTGTGATGTTCATAACAAATTTTTAATTCATGCTGGTTAAATATGTAGTCTATTGGACCTTAGTCAATTTTTCTTATTAACCGTCTCTTTGATTTTCTGGTTAAATATAAATATGAACTCATGGTAGACATGCACCATGGCTTTACACTAGTTTATCAAACTTATTAGTTTATGAATTTTAAATTTTTAACTTTTAATTGTGTTTCTAAACATTGTACTTTGTATCTTATTTTTATTTATCTTTATGTTTGACAATTATTTCCTTTCGTACCAGTATTATTTACAACTAAATATCATGTTGTCGTCCCAGAAAACATATTACAAATTACAATATAATATAAAATTATATATGTTTGTTAGACGATTTCTATACGTCCACCCGTACATGCACAGGTCAATAACCTAATTTATCAATAAAACTAAAATCCCACTTGTCTCCGCATTCATAACTTTTATCAAGTCTGCTAATCTAATGAGCAAAGAGATTTAGACCAACAGATCTCTCTTTCTCTCTCGGTAGAAAGCGCATTCATAGAAGCATAATCCCCCCAGCAAAACACAAAAAGGTACTTTTATTTCCCTGTAAATCATATATTTTTACTAACAGTTGAACAAGAAAAGCTAAAGAAGAGTCTTTTTTTCTCAATTCCATGTTTGAAGTATAAAAAATTGATATGTGGTGTTCGTTATATCATAAAATATAGCATGCAGTTAAAGCGGCTGTACTTTCAGAATAATGCAAGAAAAAATTGTAACTTAATGGCGGTTTCAACAATCTGGGAGTGTTTGGTGGCAGCAATTTTCAGGTTATATCATGTGACTGGTCAGATCAAGATTGATCTGGTTATATCATGTGACTGGTCAAAACCAAGATTGGGTGGCTAACTTGAACGGACCGTCAATAGTCAGTTGGTATTGGGTCATATCAGTAAATCCGGTCAGGACGTACAGGATGATGAGCTGATTGCAAAGAAGCGCCACCAAAATATTGGAAATTTTACCATTCTTAAGACGTGAATTTGAAACAAAAACCAGTCCATCTAAATATTATACGTTTTTAATATGCATTAACATGCCAAACAGTAACTTGCAAGTAGAAAGATTCTTGCATGAACTTAAAATTAGTTGCAACTAGAAAGATTCTTGCTTGAACTTAAAATTAGACAAGTTGTGACTGATATTGTTGGTACATAGATGTCAGTAGTTCATATGTATAAAGTCTGTAATCGAGTCTGTAATATTGTTTATGTAATTGTTTGTGTAACAGCGAAGTTGTTGACAAGTTCGCTTAGGCGAACTTGTTAACCAAGCGAAGTTGTTGACAAGTTCGCCTAGGCGAACTTGTTCAACGAGCGAAGTTATTGACAACTTCGCCTGAGGCGAAGTTGTCGTGTATTTAAGTAACCTACGAGTTACTGTTTCATGGTTGGTCATTTTAGGTTTTGGTTGATCGAGTTCAGTTACGTGTGAGTCTATTGACGTGAGTCTGTAAGCATCTCGGTTTGAGTTATCAATATAACGTGTGGTTGTTCGTATTGTGTGTACGTGTGTTCGTGAGCTAATATTCTACGTCCGTAACGATCTACACAGGGATTCCGCACCTGTGTATATCGGGATATCTCGTGTAAGATCCGTCCAGGAACCTACAATTGGTATCAGAGCATTTGCTCGATTGTGTGGTTCGGGATATTCACGCGGGTGTAGAATTCGTTCCATTTCGGGTGTTACCGGGACGAGTTTGTGGTGTTTTTGCTCATTCTAGCTTCCTACCAGTGTGTTTAAGCCTTCAAATCGTCAAAATCGTCGTTAAAATCCGTTTTTCAGATCTACAGAAAGTTCAAGTTCGTCAGGCGAAGTTGCTGTTCATCAGGCGAAGTTGCCGTCAGGATTCGTAGGGTTTCAGCGAAGATATAAGGAGAAGCGAAGTTATTCATAACTTCGCCTACCTCCTCAACTTCGCCTAACTCAGCGAAGTTCTTCTCAAGTTCGCCTCGTTCAGCGAAGTTCTCTTCAAGTTCGCTTACTTTCTAAGTTCGCTTATCCTAAGCGAAGTTATTCTCAACTTCGCCCATTTACGCGAATTTACAAAGGATCCAGCGAAGTTTTTACTTAAGCGAAGTTATACTTAACTTCGCCTACAGTACTGTTTCGAAGAAATTTTTCTAACTTCGCCCATTTCAGAATTCTTCAAGAAGGATGTCGTCAATCAACATTTCAGAGCTTGTCAAGATGGAAGTTGAAGCGGGGTCAGCCACAAAGGCCCCAAGATTGCTAAAAGGAACCGACTTTGTTGCGTGGAAGGATCGGTTCATACAGTATGTTAAGTACCAGGATGCAAAAATGTGGGTATGCATCCAAGATGGATATATTCCACCAATCATGCAGTATGAGGGTCGAGACCAAATAAAGAAATACAGTAAAATGGAAGAGGAGGAGAAGAAGATGTACGAAGCCGAAAGCAAGGCTCATGCGGCAATCACAATGGCTCTTCCGCAAGAGATCCTCCATACATTCAGAAAGTATACATCGGCTAGAGAGCTTTGGGAAGCTCTTGAGAGCAGATTCGAAGGAAATGTAGGCATTCGGGCCTCAAAGATAAAGCTGCTTAAAACTCAATTTTCAGTCTTTAAGTACTTAAAGAACGAATCTCTTGATGATATTATCACTCGATATTATCATCTCATGACTGAATTGAGTAACTACTCCATTTCCTACCGAGAAGAAGAGATTGTAGAAAAACTTCTCGATGCTCTCCCACCAAAATGGGAGATGTATACTGTATTAATGAGGGAAGACAAGGACTTCTCCACTTATGATCTTGAAACCGCTGTCAACAAGCTCAGAACTTTTGAGCTTAATATGGTGAGGAAAGAAACATCTATGGATCAGGTTCAAGATCCAAGCATGTATGGTGCGAAAGTGAACTCCAATACAAGTTCAAAAACTGACTCTGCCGCCTACTACTCGAAAGGTGAGTCGGGTGCCAATTCTTCATAGGAGGGGCATGTGTCAGTAAATTCAAATGGGGATGTTTGCTTTGTTGCGGGTGGATCTAGTGGTACTCAACAGACAGCAAGCCAGAGTGGTGGATCTTCAAGTTCCTCAAGCAATAATTACTCAAAGATGCCAATGAGCGTCAAATCTGCTGAAGAGCAGTTTGGCCTCTATGCTTCATTTATTGCTTCATACGAAAACTATATTCAAGGAAAGGTAGTTGATCCGGCAATGCTAGATGAAGACTATGACCAGATCGATGCTGATGATCTGGAGGAGATGGATTTACAATGGCAGATGGCCATGATAGTGAGGCGAGTGAAGAAGTTCATGAGGAAGACGGGGAGAAAGTTTGTTGGTGGCAGGCCAGGGTTCGACAAGTCCAAGGTAAGGTGCTATAACTGTCAACAAAACGGGCATTTTGCCAAAGATTGCAGAAACGAGAGAGTTGAGCGTGGTCAGGGCCGATCCCCACAGCACACTGGAAGTGCCAAAGAAGTCAATGCCATGCTGTCCAGAGAAGCAGGTGAATACAACTGGAACCTGCATTTGAATGAAAATAATGAACATGCAAATATGGCTAAGGTTGAGAATGAAGAACGTGAGAAGAATACCGGAGAAGAGAAAGCTACTGGTAAGGAAAAAGCTTTCATGGCATATAACAATGATCAAATCTCCGAGGTAAGTTCTAAATCTAGTTGTTCTAAATGTGAGAATTTGTCTGAGCAACTAGCTACCATGACTGATCAGTATGTTCGTTTAGATGCTGAATTTAAAACTCTTAAAGAAGATCATCACTTTACGAAAGCAAGAGAAAACAGTTACAAAGTTAAAATTAAAGCATGTGAAAAAGATATTAAGAGCTTAAAAACTAAACTTGCTGAGAAAATTGAAGTTATTGATCTTAGTTATGAGGTTTTAGAAGAAAAGACTAAACTGATTGCTGAACGTGAAAAGCAGATTGCTGACCACCAGGTGAAAGTGGTGGAACTGAACCGAAAACTGGAGCAGTTCCGAAATTCCTCAGCTATTCTTGATCACCTTGTTAGTGATCAAGGTACCTCTACAAAGAGAGGAGGAATTGGTTATCACGAGGTTCCACCACCGTATAACCACAATTACACGTTTAACCCTAGTGTACAGAAATCTGCTGATTTTGAAGTTCCTCAGACAGTTCCTATCAAGGTTACAAGTAAAGATTCAAGTGTTAGCAGTGGCGAAACGAGTTCGCCTGTTTCAAGTGTAAATATTTCTGTTACGAGTCAAGTCTCATCGGATTCGGATAAGTTGTCCGAATCGGGTAAGACAAAAGAGAAGGTAGTGTTATCCACTGGTGGAGATAAAGATAAAACTTCTAAAAAGAGTACTCCACTCAACCCGTACGTCCCACCTTATGTGAGACGAACGGCTGGTAACACTGCCTCTACATCCAAAACAACATTTGAAAAGAAAATGGAGTATAGGTGTTGTTTTCGGTGTAATAAGGTAGGACATCTTGTTGCAGATTGTCCTCTGACGCCGAAATTCAGAGGTGCGAGGCCTATTAAAACTGAGCATAAGTCTACTGGTAATTTTAATACTGTTAAAAATGAAAACCCTTTAAAGTTTCAAAATGTAACTAATTCAGGTTTTCACAGAAACAAACCTCAGTTTTACAATGCTAATCACCAAACCGTAAGATATAATACTTTCAATACACATAGGTTTGGAAGGCCTCACATTCAATCTCCAATGAGATTTCCTACTAGGACTGACTGGAATTATTCAAATGCTAACTTCGGAAAGCAGAAGTACGGGATGTATAGATCCAAGACCAATTGGTCTTGGGTCCCTAGATTCTAATCATTTGCTTTATTGTGCAGGAACAGTTGAACAGGGCTGCCCACAGTCTTTGGATTGTAGATAGCGGCTGTTCCCGGCACATGACGGGCAACAAATACTTGTTGCACGACTTAAAACCTGTTCAGGGAGCCAGAGTTAGTTTTGCTGGTGAAAGTGGAGGAAGAATTACCGGGAAAGGAACGGTGTCCAATGGGAAGATGACACTTGAGAATGTTAATTTTGTGGAAGAGCTGAAGCACAATCTGCTGAGTGTGTCGCAGATTTGTGATAAGGAGTATACTGTTCACTTCACGAAGAATGAGGCGATCGTGTTGAAGTCTGGTTTTCAGATACCAGAAGAGTGGATAGTGATGACAGCTCCACGTGATACAAATACGTATGTGATGGATATGAGGTCTACTGAAATGGCCTTGGGAGAATCAAGTTTGTTGACGAAAGCAAGCGAATCAGAATCCGAACTATGGCACAGGAGAATGGGGCACATTCATCTTCGGAAGATGAACCACATTGTCAAAAATGGGCTTGTGATGGGAGTTCCCTTGAAAAGTTTTAACTTTGAAGACAAATGTATTGCATGCAAGAAGGGAAAGCAACACAAGAAATCCCATCTCACCAAGAAGGTCAACTCAATTGCCAGTACTCTAGAACTGCTTCACATGGATCTCTTCGGTCCAGTGAATGTAAAAAGTCTAGGAGGTACTTCTTACTGCTTGGTGATCACTGATGACTACTCGCGATACTCGTGGGTATATTTTCTGAAATCGAAAGATGAGACGGCTCAAATGGTGAAGAGTTTGATTACTAAAGTTGAGAACGTCATGAGTAAAACAGTTAAGTTCATCAGAAGTGACAATGGGACAGAGTTCAAGAATTTTGAAATGGAGATCTTCTGTCTTCAGAAAGGAATTGAACATCAATACAGCGCTCCGTATACTCCGCAACAGAATGGAGTGGATGAAAGGAAGAACCGAACTTTAATTGAAGGAGCCAGGACTATGCTGGCAGATTCGAAGCTTCCTGTGATGTTCTGGGCTGAAGCAGTCGCTACAGCCTGCTATGTTCTGAATAGAGTGTTAACCGTTAAGAGACTTGGTAAAACTTGCTACGAGCTTATGCATGGAAGGAAGCCCAACTTGAGTGGTCTTGAACCATTCGGGTCTCCTTGTTCGATCTTGAAGACAAATTCGAAATTTGGAGAAGTAGCCGATGAAGGAATCTTAGTCGGTTATGTTGTTGGGACTCCCAACAGGCGTGTCTTCAATACTTCGACTTGCAAGGTGGAGGTGGTATGTAACACTGACATCACAAGTTACCAACCGCCAAAACCAAGCAATGGACCTGCTGAGCTTTTCGACTATGTTAAGCTTTTTAAGTCGTTTAACGTACCGGATTTGGAGATTTCTGAAGAAGAAGAAAGAGCTGCGACGAAGATGATGCTCGATGAGGAAGAAAATCTATTGCAAAGACAGCTGATTGAAAAATGTCAACCTTCCTCATCAAACACTATTGATACCCCTGCTGCCTCAACTGAAGAAGAATTTATCAATCCTTTTCACTCTCAGCATGAAACAACCATTGATGAGATCTCTTCTAATTTGGAAGATAATTTGCATGTCAGTTCTGTTCCGACCACGAGAATTCATAAAAATCACCCTTTGGACAATGTGATTGGTGATGTGTCCTCAGGTGTACAAACGAGAAGCAGCTTGAATGAACACACCTGTGTTTATACAAGCATTAAGGAGACAGGAATAATCGATGAATGTCTGTATACCTGCTTTATAAGCCAGATTGAACAGAAAAATTATCAAATGGCTTTAAAGGACAGCTCGTGGGTCGAGGCCATGCAAGAAGAGTTGGCTCAATTCGAGAAGATGGAAGTTTGGACTTTGGTTGAAAAACCAAGGAATGTGCATGCAATTGGCACAAAATGGGTGTTCAAGTGCAAGAGAGATGAAAAGGGGATCATTATAAGAAACAAGGCGAGGCTGGTCGTTAAAGGATTTAATCAGCAAGAGGGGATAGACTATAATGAGGTGTTCGCTCCGGTGGCCAGGTTGGAAGCGATACGATTGTTTTTGGCGTTTGCTGCGTTCAAGAAGATGAAGGTGTTTCAGCTAGATGTGAAGAGTGCGTTTTTGAATGGGATAGTTGATGAGGTTGTGTATGTTGAGCAACCTCCGGGTTTTCCTGACCCAGACTATCCAGATCACGTATACAAGTTGAGCAAGGCGCTGTATGGATTACATCAGGCACCTCGTGCCTGGTATTCAACGTTATCGGACTACTTGCTAGAAAATGGTTTTGAAAGGGGTTTGATCGACAGTACTTTGTTTGTGAAGAGAGAAGGAAGTGACATCCTGCTGGTTCAAGTCTACGTGGATGACATAATATTTGCTGCATCAAGAGTCTCCATATGTCAGGAATTTGAAGCCGTCATGAAGAAAAGGTTTGAAATGAGTGCTATGGGTGAACTAACTTTCTTTTTAGGATTGCAGGTTGATCAAAAGAAGGATGGGATGTTCATTCATCAAACAAAATATGTTCATGATGTCCTCAAGCGTTTCAAGATGGAGGACTCTTCTCCATTTGACACTCCAATTTGCGTCAACCACAAGTTGGGAGCTGAAATTGACGGTGACGCAGATGTGGACCCAACTCAGTATCGGGCTATAATAGGTTCTTTGATGTATTTAACTGCTTCTAGGCCTGATATAATGTTTGCTGTTTGTCTTTGTGCTCGTTTTCAGGCAAACCCAAAGGAATCTCACATGAAAGGTGCAAAGAGGATACTGCGGTATCTCAAGGGCAAGCCGAAGCTGGGGTTGTGGTACCCGAGAGGAGGTGACTTGGAGCTGGTCGCTTACACAGACTCTGATTATGGAGGGTGCAATCAGAGTCGGAAGTCAACAACTGGAAGTTGTCAGTTTCTCGGTGGAAGATTAGTTTCATGGCAGTGCAAGAAACAGACGTCAGTTGCAATCTCAACGTGCGAAGCTGAATATATGGCAGCATCCAACTGCTGTTCTCAGGTTTTGTGAATTCAGCAACAATTGCGCGACTATGGTCTGAATTTCTTACTCACTCCTATTTTAATTGATAACACTGCTGCCATCTCAGTAATTAACAATCCCGTGAAGCATAGTAAAACTAAACATATTGACATTCGTCATCACTTCATACGGGATTGTGCTGAGAAGAAACTGATCAAGGTCGAAAAGGTCGATACGCTGGAAAATTACGCTGATTTATTTACAAAAGCGTTTGATAAATCCAGATTTCAAAACCTAATTGAGCTGAACGGGATGATCAATCCCGAGTAACCATGTTTTTATGATTATTCGAAAAAAAAAAAAAAAAAAAACATCACTATTGCTTAAAATCAGTCGGTTACCTCAGTTTGATGGACATATCCTCGGATATGTTTTGGTCCTCGTTTCTACTTAGAGAATGAGGGTCGCCATTAACCAGATGACTGAAAGTGACCGGGGCAGTTAAGATGTGTTTTCTTTCTGTCACTGAAAATTAGTCGGTCATTCTTAGTGAGAAGGACACATACTTGTATGTGGTCAGTCCAGTTGATCCATTGGATCTTCGGGATTGCCGTTTACCTGAAGACTTTGACGTGATCGGGGTGACTAAAGTCAAAATTTTTTTTTTTTAAGGGGAAATGAAATTACTTTTCAAGTCTAATACTTCGTAAGAAGTTCTTTGCTATGTTTAACAGAAAATTGATCCAACCTTGGAAAATGATATATATACTAACTTTGTGTGCTTAACTGGTGAAGTTATTAGGCTTAAAAGGCTTTAGGACAATCATTGTATGTCATGGTAACTTTTTATGGTGCGTAAAAGTAGATGTGATACAAATTAAAGTTTACTTGATTTTATGTGGAAACTCCTTAAGAGTTTTGCGTGTCTTCATGTATATCTTTCCGAATGATAGGCAGAAAAGTGATTACCCAGTCATACACGAGCCCGTAAGTGTTCTGATTCCCGTGAAGAAGGCGTTTCAAGACACTGCAGTGATCCAGATTCGGGACTTGCAGTTATTTATTACTCTGAAGTCTATAAGTATGTTTGAAAAAAAAAATAGTACTTATGAAGTTATTGTAACATTAGAGAGTTCAAGATATCGAGACTTCTCAATCATGGAGTAAGAATGAATACAGGATCCAGACATAGAATACTTACAAGTTAATCAGACACTATGGGTCGAAGTCAATTCGGGGTGACTTGGGAAAGCCAATTACGCTTTGAGGATAGATAGAATGCATCAATATTTCTGAGTTGTTGCCCACTTAAATTTTAAGGATTAATTGAACCTAACTCGTATCACAGAAATGATGAAAACCATCTTAAGTATATTACCTGCTTACAACCTGTCACTATATGTCATAATACAGCTAAACACGGATCTATGTAACAGTCACGTAGTTAGTATGATTCCTGTTAGGATCTTTTCTAAAACGTGGTGTCCCTGTCTAGACTGAAATTTGATCCCTTATTTGTTAAATTTTTATAAGTTTTTCCTCTTTTTGTAGTTGTATTATTTTATAACTGGTTACTTAGACATGATCATATTGGTTTAACTCTTTTTGGAAGTTTCAAATGTTAATTGCAAAATGTTCAAACTTAAAGGTTTGATTTTGAAATTATAGGCGAAGTTGTTGAATCAGGCGAACTTGTGCTTAACTTCGCCTAGGCGAAGTTATCCGTAACTTCGCCTGAACTACACTGACCCTATATAAGGTTTTTTAAACAGTAATTTTCATTATTTTCAAAGTTATCAGCGAACTTAAGCTCCGAATTTTCCGGCGAACTTAAGAATTTTCCGGCGAACTTGATTCCTTTCCGATTTCGATCTTCGTTTCCAGTTTCGATTATCACTTGAGGGTACGTGTTGTCGATATACATCACTAACATGTTCTTTCATAGAAGTTTTTACCCGGTTCGAGACCTCGGGTCGTCGGACCTTCAAAACCGAGTTTTTCAAACTTGTGTTACGTGTTCATGGACGAACTTTTAGTCTTAATAACATTAATATGTTGTGTTCTTCTCTCCTGGATCGTCAAATCGTGCGGAATCATCGGATTTTTGGCCGTTTGAATCTGAACAGTCGCCGATTCAGATGAAGGCGAAGTTATGGTTTAGGCGAAGTTATCCACAACTTCGCCTGGGGCTTAATTTCGCTTGAGGCGAAGTTATCCGCAACTTCGCCTGAAGCTTAATTTCGCCTAACTCTTATCTTCGCCTAGGCGATGTTGTGATAAGGCGAAGTTGACTTCAACTTCGCCTAGATCATTTTACTTAAAATTAATTAGACGAACTTACAGATGAAGCGAAGTTGTTCCCAACTTCGCCTCACCTTTAACTTCGCCTCACCTTTAACTTCGCCTATACATGTTTGATCACAACTTCGCTCATGGTATAAAGCGAACTTGTGAGTTGCTTAATGGTTATCTAACTTAGTTCGTTTAGTGCAGATATGGCTGCTGTTAGAGGAGCTGGTGGTGATGACGGTGACGATCAGAGGCAATTCTTTCCAGCTCATAACCAGTTCATCACTCTAGATCCAGATGCAAAAGGCGTGGAGGACTACCGGGAGATTATCACCTTTCTACTGCGCTCAAGAATATTTCACGCTATTACAACTACCCTGCCTATTTCACTGCCGAATATTGAAGACTTTTGGCAGACGGTAGAGTATGATTGCTGTAACACCCCGACCAAAGGCGGATTATACATCGGGGCGCCACATATTGTTTCATTACTCGTGACACTATTGGGTGTCAATATTTAATAAATACATTCATTCGCGCACGCGCAAAGTAAACATAAGATAACATAAATCATCATAAATCAATATATTATAAATCATAATATTCGAACAGCAAAAACTTGTCTTGATACATTTTAATCTAGGTCCAAAATAAAGAAAACTTCCTACGTGTCCACAAGCTCCAAAACAGCTACTGCAAACCTGAACATGTGTTAAAATAAACGTCAAACACTTGCGTGTTGGTGAGAAATCAAGTTTAATACAATACATAGGTAACAATAAATCTGCGCGCAACACGTGTATGTCTGGTGTTTAACAAGGGTGCAATCAGATTGTGATCAAGCCTAGATAGATCATAGCTCATAGTTCATAGTTCAATCCGTGCTCCCAATTGAGCACAAAAACGAGAAAACATCTGTGCAAGTGTAAACAAAGAAAACCGTAAACGATAGGTCTCCCGTGTTCATCTAATGGATCCATGAAAACTTCGGAATAGGCCGAACAAAGCGGTTAATGATACACACATACAAATAAACAGCCAAGTAAACGTCCTCAACACATGGGATACTGCGCGACTAAAGTTCATAAACAAGTTTAAGACTCTAAGTTTGTATGAACACATGAACATCCCAAAACATTAAAAATAAAAAGGGATTAGGTACGAGATTACTCACTTGATAAACGATGCGGTGTAAGATAAAGCAAGAACCAACTTTAAACAAGCACAAGTTAACCTATAATTAAAGATTATTGTTTTAATGATTTGTTTTAAGTCTTGATTATAAGTTAGCATAATTAATAAGTAAATTATTATATATAATATATATTACCGGAAAAGCAGGGTAGAACAGGGAGGAAGACGGAGGCAGAGAGGAGGCGGCAGAGAGAGCAAGGAGCAAGAGAACAGGAGAGATTAAGTGTTTTGTGTGTGTAGTGTTATGAAAATATTATTATTATTTATAGAGAAACCCTAGGGAACACAATCCCTAGAAAAGGGGAAAAAGATCTCAAAAAGCAAAAGATTCCAAAAGCAAAAGATATGGAAAGATATGGCAGCTGCAGAGGCAAGATAAAGCTGACAGGGAACAGTAAAAAGCATGGGCGGGTCAGATAAAGGTACTGGTCAAGCATGGAAAAAGCAGATCTCAAAAGATTATGTCAGTCACTTTATCTGCCAACCAATGGGGTTGGTGCGCATGCTGCGCCGAAAGTAACTTTTCAGACATAAAGCAGATTAGGTCAACAGCTCAAAAGACAAGACAACTCAAAAGCAACGGCTAGATTAAACAGAAGAAAACTCAAAGGGTTTAGCGCGAGAAGGCTGGAGGGCGAAGGCAGACACAGAAGGTCAAGAGAGCGCGAGCGCGAAGGCAGACAGAACCAACCTTAACGCATCGCGGAAAGAACTACATTTCTTAGCGCGCCGCGGGAAGAACTATAATTCTTCGCGTGCTGCGAGAAGAACTACAAATCCTTAGCGCGTCGCGGGAAGAACTACCGTTCTTAGCGCGCTGCGAGAAGAATTACAATTCTTAGCGCGCTGCGAGAAGAGTTCGTCTCGCGTATCGCTGAAACAGGTGGTCTTCACGCAGGATTCCTTGTAAGGGGTCTGGCGCGTGGAGCAGCGCAGACAACCTTAGGCGGGAAGGAACAAAGGACAAGCAAAGAGTTAGAAGAAAAAGAGGGAAACAAGGCGTAAGGGCGGGACGGCGACAAGAGGGAAAAGAAGGCGGAAAGAGAGAAGAGGGACGGAACGGCGGAAAGAAAGAGAGAGAAAGAGGCGGGAAGGAAAAGTATATTATTATTATTAAAAGTAAAATATAAGTATAAATAAATATTAAATCATAAAAGAAAGAGATCGGGTAAGAGAAACGGGTACCTGGGTCGGGTCGGATCGGGGCAGATGTCACAGTCTCCCCTACTTTAAGAAATTTCGTCCCGAAATTTATCTCGAAGTAGGTTGCGCAGAGAACAGGTGCGGGTACTTGATCTTTATTTGATCTTCCCTTTCCCATGTAAACTCGGCTCCGCGCTTGGACTCCCAACGAACTTTCACGATAGGGATACGACTGCGCTTGGTTTGCTTAACCTCGTGATCCATAATCTCAACAGGCTTCTCAACGAAATGCATAGTTTCATCAACTTGAACTTCATCAAGTGGAATGTGAAGGTTCTCGTCGGCTAAACACTTCTTGAGATTGGATACATGGAACGTTGGATGCACATTACTGAGCGCGGGCGGCAGGTCAAGTCTGTAGGCAACTTTTCCCACACGCGCGAGAATCTTGAATGGTCCAACATAACGAGGAGCAAGCTTACCTTTCTTCCCAAAGCGGACAACACCCTTCCAAGGCGACACTTTGAGGAGAACAAGATCACCAACTTGAAATTCGAGAGGCTTTCGTCTGCGATCTGCGTAACTCTTCTGTCGGCTTCTAGCAGTCAGCAGATGATCACGGATCTTGGCGATTTTATCGGTTGTCTCTTGAACAAGTTCGGGTCCTGTGATTTGAGTTTCACCCACTTCGTTCCAACAAATCGGGGAGCGGCACTTACGACCGTAAAGTGCTTCAAATGGGGCCATACCGATACTGGAATGATAGCTGTTATTATAAGAGAACTCGATCAAAGGCAGGTGCGAATCCCAATTACCTCCAAAATCAAGAACACAAGATCGGAGCATATCCTCAAGAGTTTGAATAGTTCGCTCAGACTGACCGTCAGTCTGAGGATGATATGCCGTACTCATGTCCAAGCGAGTTCCTAGCGCAGATTGGAGAGATTTCCAAAAGCGAGATATAAAACGGCCATCGCGATCGGATATGATGCTCAAAGGAGTACCATGGCGGCAGACAATTTCCTTGACATAAAGCTGCGCGAGTTGCTCAACACGGTAGTTTTCACGAATGGGCAGAAAGTGAGCAGACTTAGTCAAACGATCCACTATTACCCAAATGCTATCATGTTTGCTTGCTGTCAAAGGTAACTTGGTAATAAAGTCCATCGCTACACATTCCCATTTCCACGTAGGAATTTCAGGTTGTTCGAGCAAACCAGATGGGCGTTGGTGTTCAGCTTTCACTTTAGAACAAGTCAGACATTTAGCTACGAACACAGCAATATCCTTTTTCATACCGGGCCACCAATAAGTAATGCGCAAATCCTTGTACATCTTATCAGCGCCAGGATGAATAGAATACCGAGATTTGTGCGCTTCACTCAGGATATCAGCGCGAAGATTCTCATCAAAGGGAATCCAGATGCGATTAAGATAGCAGAGAATTCCACTCAGATTAGGGACAAAATGCGATTCCGCGCCACACGCTAACTCGGCGCGAAGGTTACCATTACTGATGGATGCGCGCTGCGCGTCACGAATACGCGATTCAAGGTTGCTTTGAATCGGCGCGAAGTGAAGCTGGGTGCGCGGCAAGATACAGTTAAGTTGGCAGGGTTTTCGGCTGAGCGCATCGGCTACCACATTAGCCTTACCAGGATGATACCGGATCTCACAATCGTAATCGCTGATGAGTTCGTTCCATCGGCGTTGCCTCATGTTAAGTTCCTTTTGATCAAAGATATGCTGAAGGCTTTTATGGTCAGTGTAGAGGATACACTTAGTACCATAAAGGTAGTGTCTCCAGATCTTCAAGGCAAATACCACTGCGCCTAGTTCGAGGTCGTGAGTTGTATAATTCTTTTCATGAACCTTGAGTTGCCTTGATGCGTAAGCGATAACCTTGCCTCGTTGCATAAGAACACAACCGAGACCTTGGTTGGAGGCATCGCAATACACGACAAAATCTTCATTACCCTCAGGTAGCGCAAGAACAGGAGCTTCACACAACAAACGCTTGAGCGTCAGAAAGGCTTCTTCTTGCTTCGAGCCCCAAATATACGGTTTACCTTTGTGCGTTAGAGCTGTTAAGGGCAAAGCGATCTTTGAGAAGTTCGAAATAAATCGCCGGTAGTAACCAGCTAAGCCCAGAAAGGAACGGATCTCGGAAGGAGTAGATGGCGTAATCCAGTTCTTGATTGCTTCAATCTTGGATGGGTCGACATGAATACCCATCTTGTTTACAACATGACCAAGAAACTGTACTTCATCAGACCAGAATTCACACTTGGAAAGCTTAGCATAGAGCTGCTCGGTTCGAAGCTTTTGCAACACCAACCGAAGATGTTGCTCATGCTCGGCCTTGGTCTTAGAATACACCAGAACATCATCGATAAACACAATCACGAATTTATCCAAGAAAGGCCTACACACCCGATTCATTAGATCCATGAAAACGGCGGGTGCGTTGGTTAAACCGAAGGACATGGCCAAGAATTCAAAATGGCCATAACGAGTTCGAAAAGCAGTCTTCGGAACATCTTCATCGCGGATGCGCAACTGGTGATAACCAGAGCGGAGATCAATCTTCGAGAAACAAGAGGCACCTTGGAGTTGATCAAAGAGGTCGTCAATACGCAGTAAGGGATACCGGTTTTTAATGGTGAGTTTGTTCAACTCGCGGTAATCAATACACATGCGAAACGATCCATCTTTCTTTTTAACGAACAACACCGGAGCACCCCAGGGCGAAGAGCTAGGGCGAATGAATCCTTTAGCAGTCAACTCTTGAAGTTGGCTTGCCAATTCTTGCATCTCAGCGGGCGCAAGACGGTAAGGAGATTTAGCTACGGGGGAAGCACCAGGGACAAGATCAATACGGAACTCAACTTCACGAGCGGGAGGGATACCAGGAAGATCATCAGGAAAAACTTCAGGGAAATCACGCACAACAGGGATATCGCGAAGCTTCTTCTCTTCAGCAGGTTTGACCACATGGGCTAAGAATGCACCACACTTCTTCCGCATAAGCCTTTGGGATTCGGCGCAAGACATAAGCTTAAGACCGCGGGAGGGTTTTTCGCCGTAGATATGAAGATCACCATTTTCTCGAGGTATGCGAATCATCTTCTTGGCGCAAATAACTTCGGCGCGATTATGCGTAAGCCAGTCCATACCAATGATAACATCAAAGCTTCCAAGAGGCATGGGGATGAGGTCGATTAGAAAATCGTTTTCGTTAAGGTTAAGCGTGCAATCTTTAATCACCGAGTTAATTAAAACAGTTTCGCCATTAGCCAATTCAACTGAAAAATCTTCTTTTAAGTTATCGCGCGGTCGCGCAAGCTTCTGCTCGAAGGCGCGAGAGATAAAACTTCGATCGGCGCCAGTATCAAAAAGTACAGAAGCATAAAATCCGTTAAGCAAAAATGTACCATTAACTACGTCATTATTCGCTTGCGCTTGGTGCGCGGTTATGTTAAAAGCTCGTCCACGCGTCACTTGGTTTGAAATCTGGTTCACCGGATTCGCTTGCGTAATCTGAACTTGTAGTCTTGGGCACGCGTTCCGGAAATGACTGGGATCACCGCAGTTAAAGCACGATCTGGGTCGTGGGTTTTGGTAGGTTGGTTGTGGATTCTGCGGGTAGACTGGTGGTGTTGGCGCAATTGGATTGGCGGGAAGGACTCTACAGTTCTCAGCAGTGTGACCAGTACGGCCACATCGGTTACAAAGTCGACACGGGGTTTGGGTTGGGTGGTGAAATCTACAGGTTGGGCAAAAGGGATGGTTTCCTGTGTAAGGTTTCTTAAGTGGCGGGGCAGGGAGTGCTGGATTGGTTAAGGCATAGTTGTGGACTACAGGAGGTGTTGGGTAAGCTGACAGAGGGTTAGGCGCGTAAACTGGGGGTTGGTAGATGGGTTGCTGGACAATGGGCGGGTTGGTAAGCGCATAGGCCTTGCGCCTGCGCTTGAGGTTGTTACGGTTCGAGGGTTCAGGTTTGGTTTCTGTTGGTTCAGGGGCAGTCTTGGTGAGTTTGGTCTTCTCAGATCCCCGCAGGAACAGGGTTCCTGCTCTGACATGGTTGTCGCTGAGCACAGCGGCCAACTCGATGGCGTCAGAGAGGGTAACTGGGTTTCTGGCCCATACAGAATCTTGAATTTCCATGGGGAGACCCCCAAGGAATTTCTCGATGGCTCGGCGTGAAGGGGTAACAAGGTGAGGGACCAGTAAGCTTAGCTCGTGGAAGCGCGTCGCGTACTCGCGCGCTTCTCCACTGTATTGCTTAAGATTCCAAAATTCCTCCTCCAGGCGCTTAACTTCGTTGGGAGGGCAGAATTCTCGCGTAAGAATTTCCTTGAATTCCTCCCATGTCATGCTAGAAGCAGCCTCTGCGCCACGCGCATGAGCTACTCCATTCCACCATGTAAGCGCTCTGGATTCCAGGACACTGGAAGCATATAGGGTTCGTCTGTCTGAGGGGCATTGGGTGTGGAGGAAAGCGTTTTCTATTTTCTCAAGCCACTGGAGCATCACGGTGGCTCCTTCAAGACCTGTGAACTTTGGAGGGTTACCCGCGTTGAAGGATTTAATGTTGTAACCAGAGGTGTTGGTATTGTTTTGGCTCAAGGCTTGGGCTATCGCGGCGGCCATTTCCTGGGAACGTTGCTGTCTACGCATGCGCGAGGCTTCTCTTCTCTGAAATCGGCGAGATAGCGGAGGCATTCTATAAAAGTTTTAATTTTAGTTAATATCTTGGTTTTAGCGCAAAGTTTTAATCTTATAAAGCTTGGTTTCGCAGAGTTAGATACTATCAAAAGTTAAAGTAAAATAAATGACCCTAAATGCAGACTTAATAAAGGTAACAAATTCGAATCGAGAATCGACAATTCATGTATCACCATGATCTTCCAAATTCTCAATTTAAAATGACGAGTAAACGAGTATTGGAGATTGACGATTCATGTATCACCATGACTTTTCAATCCTCAATATAAAATATACAAGAAAATGAGTATTGGAGGTTGACAATTCATGTATCACCATGACTTTTCAAGTCTCCAACCTCAGAACATAATCGTAAATGGAAATTGAAAATCAACTATTCATGTATCACCATGACTTTTCGGATTTTCAAACCCAACAAACGAATATGTAAGAAAAATCAATAAAAATCGAAATTCAACAAAAATCGAAATATCGCGGAATAAAACATAAAATCATATACTGCGCAAGCGCGAGCATATTCATAAATAACGAGTAATTAACAATAAGCGCGCAAACATGAGATTTCTCTCATGCGCGAGAAGGGACTCTTAGGTATTCTAGGCCGTTACGTCTAACCACCTATCCTAAAGTCAACGAGCTCTGATACCAATCTGTAACACCCCGACCAAAGGCGGATTATACATCGGGGCGCCACATATTGTTTCATTACTCGTGACACTATTGGGTGTCAATATTTAATAAATACATTCATTCGCGCACGCGCAAAGTAAACATAAGATAACATAAATCATCATAAATCAATATATTATAAATCATAATATTCGAACAGCAAAAACTTGTCTTGATACATTTTAATCTAGGTCCAAAATAAAGAAAACTTCCTACGTGTCCACAAGCTCCAAAACAGCTACTGCAAACCTGAACATGTGTTAAAATAAACGTCAAACACTTGCGTGTTGGTGAGAAATCAAGTTTAATACAATACATAGGTAACAATAAATCTGCGCGCAACACGTGTATGTCTGGTGTTTAACAAGGGTGCAATCAGATTGTGATCAAGCCTAGATAGATCATAGCTCATAGTTCATAGTTCAATCCGTGCTCCCAATTGAGCACAAAAACGAGAAAACATCTGTGCAAGTGTAAACAAAGAAAACCGTAAACGATAGGTCTCCCGTGTTCATCTAATGGATCCATGAAAACTTCGGAATAGGCCGAACAAAGCGGTTAATGATACACACATACAAATAAACAGCCAAGTAAACGTCCTCAACACATGGGATACTGCGCGACTAAAGTTCATAAACAAGTTTAAGACTCTAAGTTTGTATGAACACATGAACATCCCAAAACATTAAAAATAAAAAGGGATTAGGTACGAGATTACTCACTTGATAAACGATGCAGTGTAAGATAAAGCAAGAACCAACTTTAAACAAGCACAAGTTAACCTATAATTAAAGATTATTGTTTTAATGATTTGTTTTAAGTCTTGATTATAAGTTAGCATAATTAATAAGTAAATTATTATATATAATATATATTACCGGAAAAGCAGGGTAGAACAGGGAGGAAGACGGAGGCAGAGAGGAGGCGGCAGAGAGAGCAAGGAGCAAGAGAACAGGAGAGATTAAGTGTTTTGTGTGTGTAGTGTTATGAAAATATTATTATTATTTATAGAGAAACCCTAGGGAACACAATCCCTAGAAAAGGGGAAAAAGATCTCAAAAAGCAAAAGATTCCAAAAGCAAAAGATATGGAAAGATATGGCAGCTGCAGAGGCAAGATAAAGCTGACAGGGAACAGTAAAAAGCATGGGCGGGTCAGATAAAGGTACTGGTCAAGCATGGAAAAAGCAGATCTCAAAAGATTATGTCAGTCACTTTATCTGCCAACCAATGGGGTTGGTGCGCATGCTGCGCCGAAAGTAACTTTTCAGACATAAAGCAGATTAGGTCAACAGCTCAAAAGACAAGACAACTCAAAAGCAACGGCTAGATTAAACAGAAGAAAACTCAAAGGGTTTAGCGCGAGAAGGCTGGAGGGCGAAGGCAGACACAGAAGGTCAAGAGAGCGCGAGCGCGAAGGCAGACAGAACCAACCTTAACGCGTCGCGGAAAGAACTACATTTCTTAGCGCGCCGCGGGAAGAACTATAATTCTTCGCGTGCTGCGAGAAGAACTACAAATCCTTAGCGCGTCGCGGGAAGAACTACCGTTCTTAGCGCGCTGCGAGAAGAATTACAATTCTTAGCGCGCTGCGAGAAGAGTTCGTCTCGCGTATCGCTGAAACAGGTGGTCTTCACGCAGGATTCCTTGTAAGGGGTCTGGCGCGTGGAGCAGCGCAGACAACCTTAGGCGGGAAGGAACAAAGGACAAGCAAAGAGTTAGAAGAAAAAGAGGGAAACAAGGCGTAAGGGCGGGACGGCGACAAGAGGGAAAAGAAGGCGGAAAGAGAGAAGAGGGACGGGACGGCGGAAAGAAAGAGAGAGAAAGAGGCGGGAAGGAAAAGTATATTATTATTATTAAAAGTAAAATATAAGTATAAATAAATATTAAATCATAAAAGAAAGAGATCGGGTAAGAGAAACGGGTACCTGGGTCGGGTCGGATCGGGGCAGATGTCACAATTGCCGGGTTGAGCCCCCGGTGATGCGAGCCACCGTTAATGGTCAAGTTGTTCAGTTTTCCTCTGAACACATACGGGTGGCGTTGCAATTTGGAGAAGAAACAAGATACGACCCCACGGAGTTTGTTGCTCCTTTTCGTGATGGCGCGTTCCTAAGGATGGGGTATTCAGGTCTCTTAGGAGATACACAGCGAAGGAAAGGATTCTTATTAGATCAGTGGCGCTTCCTAATGCATGTCATGATAGTCTGTATGTCGGGACGGAAGGCGGGCACTGATGGAATGGGTGCGACGATGCAGTCTGCTATGACTGCCCTGACTTACAATAAAAGATATTCTTTTAGTCAGATGATCTTTTACGAGATCGATCGTCAGAGGAGGGCTGTGGCGCGTGAGCGGTTTACAATGTATCCTCGATTTCTACAAATGATTTTAAATCATGTGGCTCCGTCGCTACCTCAAAGACGCCCTATTCGATACGTGGAATGTGTGACGAAACGTATCTTTGCTCAGTGTCGCACGTCTAGCGCACGAAGCAAGCTTGAGCTGCGTCCCAGGCATACTCCGCTTTTTGGGTATCTTATAAACCCAGAGTATGTGCCTGCGGCGGGGGACGAGTTCAGGGACCCAAGACCACAACAGGCGGCAGCACCCCAGGCTGTATCAGCTGCGCCTGCTGTATCCACTGCTGTATCTGCTGCTGTGCCAGCTTCTGAGATTGATCTTGACGCCATGTTCGGCGGGCAAGGGCTGTTTGATATGGACCGGTTTGATCCACATGAGAATATTCAAGTCTCGGGTCCACAAGCAGATTTTGATGAGGTGATGGAAGAGGCCAGACAGATGATGGTGAGACATGAGAGAACGGTGGGTAAGCAGAAGAGAATTGTCGATGACGACGATGAGGAAGATGATGAAGAAGAGGCTGTGCAGCTGGTGCGCAAGCGCTCAAGAAGGGAAACGACAGGTATGGGTGTAGGAGCCGGAGAGACTTCAAGGTTTGCACGATTTGCTCCATCTGCCTTGTCTGGTATGTCCCTTGTTCCTACCTCTGTGCAGGTATCAAGTACAAGCGCTACGGTTGTTCCCGTAGTGGCTACATCGTCGGCTGACATTCAACAGATCACAGCCGTCCAGACGTCGGCTCCAGAAATTGTGTCTCTACCACCTCAATCGCGTACTCCACCGGTGGTAGTAGCACGATTTGTTGAGTCTACGGTCACCACTACTGCAGGAGTATCGGGTACGGTACCACCTGCGGACACGCCCAGTTCTGACTCGGAACGGATAGCTTCACTAGAGCGGATTGTAGCTGAGCAGTCAAAGACTATTCAAAGCCTAGTGGAAGCAAATCAACTGCAGGCATCCCTCCTGGCTGAGCACGGGAAAATAATAGATGCCTTGAAGGAGTTCTTGGCATCTCAGGGGGAGATGAGCTGTAGAGGAGATGAGTTGAGGACCAAGCGTAGAGAAGACCGAGACGATGATCCCAATGCACCGGAAGGTGCAGGTGGTGAGCTGCCAAGAACCTCACAAGCTCTTGGGGCTTCCACAGCTGAGGGGGAGTCTACCGAAGCGGCTGGTGGTGATGACGACGTGATCGATGCGCTGAAGGAACTTGATGATGACATGTTCAGCGACGATGTATTATTTGATGAAGATGTTCTGCCAATCAGTGAGATTGAAAAGATTGGTGCAGAAATTATTGTTGAGGATGTGATAGAGGAAGGAGAGATTGTGGAAGAAAATGTCGAGCACGAGATCCCTGAAGTTGAGAAAGCAGATGTGAAGGCTGAGATGGATGAGACTACTGAGTGGGAGGAGCAGCCTAGGTGGAAGGAAGGCTGTGCTCATTGATTTATCAAGACCAAGAAGCCTGCTGTTCCAGCCATGTTCAAGAAAAGCTATAACATTAAAGGCTATGCTGAGGCGAAGAAGGGAATCATCTGTTGGATTTATGATGAACAGATCAAGTTATTTGTGGTAAAACGCTATGATGGCATTCAATACTTCAAAAGAATGTTGAGATCTCTCAACACGTTGCCGGAATGCGAGGTGAAAGATTTGGGCAGGTTGGGCCTGATAAACAGAAGTAACAACAATATGGCAAGAATGATTGAGAAGATTGTATGGAAAGAAGGCGTAAAAGAAAAGAAGTTTGAACTCTTAAAGCCACAGAAGGGAAAACTCGTGGAGGATACAGAGAGGGGATTGAGAGCGGATGGCAAGCCATGGATGGTGATGAAGTACAAGCCGATCCGATGCATCAAAGAGGTTCCAATGAAGAATTTGCCTCAAGATGTGTTGAAGAATCTAAAATGGTGGTACGTTGATTGCCAGACTGCTGAAGCTGTGATGGAAGATGAGGATGAACAAGAGATACTTAGAATTTACGATCCGATGCATCTTGTCAACTTATCGCAAGCTGATCTGAAGATGCTCAACGAGAAAAAGATCTTTTATATTCCAGCTTGGAAGGATGAAGCAAGAAAGTATCAACGAGTTGTGACGGTGTGTGTGAGAGAAGGAGTGCACGCATGAAGATACAGGATTACGAGACAAGAGCTGAAAGATCAAGATATGAAGCTACTGCCAAGGGGGAGTCTGTTGGTACATAGATGTCAGTAGTTCATATGTATAAAGTCTGTAATCGAGTCTGTAATATTGTTTATGTAATTGTTTGTGTAACAGCGAAGTTGTTGACAAGTTCGCTTAGGCGAACTTGTTAACCAAGCGAAGTTGTTGACAAGTTCGCCTAGGCGAACTTGTTCAACGAGCGAAGTTATTGACAACTTCGCCTGAGGCGAAGTTGTCGTGTATTTAAGTAACCTACGAGTTACTGTTTCATGGTTGGTCATTTTAGGTTTTGGTTGATCGAGTTCAGTTACGTGAGTCTATTGACGTGAGTCTGTAAGCATCTCGGTTTGAGTTATCAATATAACGTGTGGTTGTTCGTATTGTGTGTACGTGTGTTCGTGAGCTAATATTCTACGTCCGTAACGATCTACACAGGGATTCCGCACCTGTGTATATCGGGATATCTCGTGTAAGATCCGTCCAGGAACCTACAGATATACCCAACCTACAGGAACTTCAGTATTCCTGCTAACTGCCAAGGAGCTTCCCATCATGATAGTTAATGTCCCTAAGCAGTATAACAAAGGACAAGAAGACATAGATGAGATGCTTTTGAGCCTTTATTTTTGTTCAAATCCTCTATCAGGAACACCATACGTAGTTATAGTTAAATTGAGCTATTAATTGGAGAGGTGCGCCAAGCCTTGGTGGTAGTGTTAGACCAAGGCAACACATGAAGACCCAAGCAGCAAGCTACTTTGGCGGGTCTTCCCCATAAAAAATAAGATTAATATCGAGTGAGCCGATGGCTCACATATCAGATATTAAATTGATAAGAACGGATACTACACTTGATCTTAGCCAAAAGGCCGAGAAAGGTATGATTATTCTAGTCCAGGGCGCTTGCTTTTATACTAAACTCGCCTCTTATCTGTTATCTGACTTAGCTGATGTAGGATATATGCAAAAACCCTTCCATAATACTAACAAACTCATCATTCTCTCAATTTGTTCCTTTCATAACTTTTATTAAGTTTGCTAATCTAATGAGCGGAGAGATTTAGACCAGCTGCTCCCTCTCTTTCTCTCTACGCAGATAACTCATTCATGAACTAACGAATTTTCTTTAGTGGATTGATCTCTTTGTTTCTTGTGTCTCATTCATATTAGACCTGAATCCATCTCCCACCTATAGTATTTTAAATATTTGAATACTATTGGTGGGAAATGGTTTCTCAGTTGCCTGCACCTTATCTCTATTTAGATATCTAGAACACAATAGAATTCATGTATAAATATGTGAATAGAGTCCCTGATCAATATCATATCTGTGTTACCTTAATTTTTAAAATTGAGCATTTACAGTCCAACTGTAGCAAGAATAGGGGCCGCTCCACCTATAATGCAAGCTGTCATGACTCCAGCTGGACCTTTGGATCTTTCTACTGTGTTATTCAAGAACCGCATTATTTTTGTTGGTCAGCTAATCAACTCGCAGGTAGCTCAGCGACTTATATCACAGCTTGTTACATTGGCCACAATATACGAGACACAGACATTCTGGTGTGATTTCATTTTTTTATCACTCATATCTTGGGAATTTTAATCCATAAAATGATTATTAAATATACGAACTACCTTTTTTTCCTTATGTAGATGTATGTAAACTGTCCTGGCAGGAGCACTTACTCCATGTTGGCAATTTGTGATTGCATGTCTTGGGTAAGATTGAACACTTTGTTTTCATTTTCTGTTAGTGAAACTAGTTATAAGAAAATGTAGCATTTAATTTATATGCTGTTATGTTCTTCTAAATTTTGGTTTTAACAATAAAACCTAAAGTTGGTATGGTGTGTTTTGGAGTTGCTGCAAGTGAAGGGACACTTTTTCTTTCTGGTGTAGAGAGAGGGATGTGGGGTATGGTTAAATTTTTATATTTCACAGATTTTACAGTTCAGTGTCAATATTGGATATTTTGATGCTAGAATCGATTCGTATTTTGGTGAACTTTTTATAGGGTCATGTTGAAGATTGTGGTACATGTACCAATCTTTCCCACGGGTTCTTCACTTTTCAGGCTTGGCCTGCCAAAGACAAAACACCATTAAACTCACAGTAGGAAGCCTCCAAAGTATTTCATTAGAAAGTGTAGATAATACATACTTGATGTGCTTAGAGCCTCTATTTTCACTATCTTGTTGCTATGTTCAGATCTTAGAAGATGTTTAAAAAGTAAAAACCATTTGCTCATTAAGGTAGTTTCGCTATGTAATTGAATATAGTAAAGCAGTAACAAGCTGCATTACTAAAAGTGAAAGTTGAACTAAATATTGGAGGGGTACGCCTAGACTTGGTGGTAGTGTAAGACCAAGGCGACGCATGAAGACCCAAGCAGCAAGCTACTAAAAGACTATACTTATGAATAAAACTAAGAAGCAAAAAAATTGCACTAATTTTGACGTTATTTTACTAATCACGTGAAAATAACGTTAAAAGTGGCGGAAGGTTAATCAGGCATCATGTGGTGGCGTTGATAGCCGAAAGACAAGGGCACATGCACCAATCAGCCGGTGTCCCGATGATTGAGTGTTATGTGTCTTATGTCCAAGGCTTGATTCAAAACCATTATCGAGCCGGGGGTCTCACCGGAAGCAGCCTCTCTATCCCTACATCTTACCCTCCTCAGACCCTACCATAGCATTGCTATTGGTGATATATACTGAGTACGATGATGATGATAAAAAGAAGCAAAAAAATAGATGGTTAAAGTAGCTAAGAGCGCAATTAAATGAGCTTTAGGGCCTTAAACAAGCCGTGACAGCATTGGTTTGAGCTCAAGCTCGAAATTAAACAAGGGATCTCGTGCCAGAACTAGCTTGAGCTCAAGCTCGAAATCAAACAAGGCATTTCAGTATAGCACAAAGTCAGCAAGTTATCTAAGACACATAACAGAACCAACAAATCACGTTAAGCTAAGACAGCCTTAAAACTAGACCAATGAATTAAGAAGTCTAACTTCTTAAATTGGAGGGGTGCGCCAGGCCTTTGTGGTAGTGTACACATGAAGACCCAAGCAGCAAGCTACTTTGGCAGATCTTTCCTCATAAAAAATAAGAATAATATCAAGTGAGCCAATGGCTCACATATCAAATATTAAACTAATAAAAACAGATACCACACTTGATCTTAGCCAAAAGGCCGAGAAAGGTATGCTTGGCTCAATACATGGCTTTTGCTTTTATAATAAACTCAACTCTATCAGTTATTTCACTCAGCCGATGTGGGATGCCTAAAGCCTTTCTCTGTATTATAAAAATAAAACTAACAAACTCTTCTTCATTCTCTCAATTTGATCTCCCCCATTCGTAACTTTTATTTTAGTCTGCTCTCTCCCTTTATCTCTCTGTAGAAAACACCTTCATAGAAACATAATCCTTTCACTAAAACACAAAAGGGCACTTTTTATTTCCTTGAAAATCATATACTTTTACTAGCAGCTGAACAAAAAAAGATAAAGAAGAGTCTTTTGTTCTCAATTTCCATGTTTGATGTTGTCTACCTTAGTGGTTTGTAACTGATCTGTGGTGTTTGTTATATCACATAATATCACATACAGTTAAACCGACTGTTCTTTCAGAATAATGCAAGAAAAAAATTGTAACTTAATGGTGGCTTCAACAATCTGGGAGTGTTTGGTGGCAGCAATTTTCATGAGCTAATGAATTTCTGAAGTGGGTGTGAATCTCTTTGTTGGTCAGCTAATCAACTCGCAGGTTGCTCAGCAAGTTATATCACTCGTATACTTATTTGTTATTCGTTTCAGAGGTATCATTCAATTGCATTTGTAGATCTTGTTCAAGAAACAGATTCAACCTTTTGTTCTCTTTGGTTCCATAAATTTAAATTTCAAATTTTAAAACTTTAACTGAAGATTAATGAATCAAAACTGGTAATTTCGGTAGGGCTCGGGACAAGTTGACCCTCAAAGGACTTTTGTTCATGTCTCTTTTAGTTTTGTGAATAGTTATTGTGTTAATTATGAGTTACGATGTTTTTACAAAAGTAATCTTAACTTTAATTGTTATAAATTTTTAGACCAAAACCAAAGTGCTTAGGTTTGATTCAAAGTAATGTATTATCATATACTTAGGTTTGCATTAAACTGGCAAATCAAACAGTAACACAATGCATAAACTTATCAAACACAAAATCCAAAAATAAACAGAGGAGTTACAATTACCTGGAGAGACCAAAGAACCATATTAGAAAAACTAATGAATCCAATATACGGATGGGAGAACGATGCAGTAAAACTGGTGGTCGGATCAGGTTCCGAACTATCATCAATAAGAGCTCCACTCACATTCTTTTCATACAACATCTTAATCCCATCCTTCATGCACGTATGCGTTTTCACCACCAAAACTGCCATACATCCAATTCACGTCAATCAAACGCCCCAAATTTTGAGTATATAAAGTCATATGTAGTGGGGCGTCAACCCACTGCCAACTAGGACCCTGGGCGGGGCGTCGGCTAAAAACGGCATGGCATTTTTCCGTTTGTTTGTGGAACCACTACGGGTGTGTATGGGACGGTTTTGACCCAAAACTATAATCATAACTGAGATGTTGGTTAATGGATAACCAATACCATAATCATAACCATAACCGATCACCAATTAGCTATGGCTGCTTCGGTTAATCGATTTTGAAGGTTATAGCGGGTCCATTAACTGTGAATTTGGACCTAGCAAAAAGTAGCTCCATTCAGTATAATTGAGCCTGAAAGTTTGGCTTAAAACTTTTTAACCATGAAATAAATTGTTATATGTATATTAGTATATTACATAGCATTGATAGTGGCGAAGCTTGGACGAGTTTTAAGTCGAAAACGGATAAATCTACACTACGTAAAAATAATTTTGGATGAAAACGAGTAAAGTTACGTCACTACTAAAAAAGGGCCTAGGCACCCCGGGCCCTCACTAACCTTGACATTGAAAATATAAATATAATTAATAATATTAAAATTAAAAAAAATACGTATAATAATTTCATATCCGTTCAGTTTTGGCGGGTATGAGAACTATTAACACACCCACTATGGGACGTTTACGTCTTTGGTTTCATCGGTTAATTCGGTTAACAACTGGTGCGTAAATGGAGACATATGTTAACTGTGGAAGGGGAATTGTGGATTCCAGGGATGGAGGAGATGGGAATGTGGTCGAGGAAGAGTTGGAGAGCGGTGGCGGAATCAACCGGCGGTGTTGTGGGATCGGCCTCGGAATTGGGTTTGGAGAAGGTTGAGAGGATTGCGTCTTTCTTCTCGATGATTCCACCTTTCGAATCATTTCTTCAACCTTTCGAAGATCCATTTCTGTTTCTGCTTTTGGTGGTTTCGTCTGCGTTATGGGGAAGAAGATTGTCCACGTGTACTGTTGCTTCGCCACGTGGCTTTCCAGGATGTGTTAAAAGAGTTGTGACGCTCGCTATTTTTTTTTAAATTATGCTTAATAATCTCCCTTTAAATACGTATAATAACCCGTCTAGCGTCCGATTTGAATTGTCAATTATCGACCTCCAAAGTTTTAATTGAGAGATCACATATTATCAGTATATAGTAAAATTACTATAACTTTTGGTGCCACAACATTGATGTTCCAGAAGTTTCGTATATATTAGATATTTGTAAAAGAATTACAACCAAGTATGTGTGGTCTGTTGGTTTTGGTAGGTGTGAAATGGTGTTTCATTGTCATGTCTAGAGATCGATTCTGGGCTAATGAGGGCAACTGTTTTTATCAAACAGTTTTAAATTTTAAAACATGTTTCAGTTACCATAAATTTATAGTAGGTTTATTATAAATTCAACTCCAAAAATGTCAGAGTTTTATCAACCGAATAATTGTCGTTTTAAAATATTTTATTTGTTTATATGTTTGTTTTTCTATATGTCAATATGACGACTTTGATTTTTGGGTTTAACGTTTTGGTTTTACCGGCTTTGTTTATACCATAATGAACATGATAGGTACTGACCGAATTCTTGTCGACTCTGCTTTTACACCCTCTGGTGTTACCAACGCTCGGATTTTACCAACCGAATAAATATTGTTTTAAATTTTTATTTTTCTTTTATGTTAAGTTGAATTTGGTTTATTGGGTTTAATTATGATACCAACTGAATCCACATTGATGCATCGCTACAATATGTTGGATACATAAAAAGATCCGACTTGCCCAATGCAACAAAAGCATGAGGTAATCAAACTTTGCCGCGCAACGTCCAATACCGACAACGCCTGCGTTTTACCCACGCCCAGGTTTTGCCAAACTTTATTTTAGTTTCGTCACCGTAACAAATACCGACCGCTGGAAAGCTTGGTTTTTTAGCAGCGCACCGGTTTTACCGACTCTCCACCACAATGCCTGAACATGAATCGACTTGCCGTTGCAACGATTGGGTTTTACAAACGCCCAAGTTTACCGACCGAGTAAATGTTGTTTTAAATATGTTAACTTAAAATTTATAATATGTTATACGAGTGTCGTGGAGTCACTGCCTTTGCGTCTGGGACCGACCGACGTCACCAAATTAGCTCACCTCAATTTTTATTTTTATTTGTTGTTTTCATTTTGTTTTAGTTATAATACCATAGCGAACGTTGCTAATACTGACTAAATTCGTGTTGACTCGCTGCTTCCGTCCAGGACCAACTGACGCCACCCCATTGGCGTAACTCAATTTTTATTTTTTTTGTTTCCATTTTCTTTTAGTTACAGCACCGTAACGAACGTAGCTAATGTTGACTGAATTCGAGTTGATTCGCTACTACAACACTTGGGTTTTACCAACCGATTTTACCGCACAACGCGCGGGTAAATCACTACTTACACCTAAGGATGCAAATAAGCCGAGCCAAGTCAGAGCTCGACTAGGCTCGAGCTCAGCTCGTTAACTTACACATAGCTTGAGTTTGGCTCGTTTCGAGCTCTATTTTCAAAGCTCGAGCTCGGCTTGTAAGTATATTTTCAAGCTCGAGCTTGGTTCGTTTACTATTTATCAATTATTTTATATGTGATTATAATTATTTTTATATAATGTTTTCTATAATAAGTTTATTTTATGCATAAAAACATATTATTATTTAGTTACTCTTATTTATTTTTTTCATAATATTATATATATTAATTAATAATTATTAAATATATATTCTAATAAATTGTATAAAGGACAGGCTCATGAGCCGGCTCGAGCTCGGTAAGAGAAGCTTAGGCTCGGACTCGATTATTAAACGAGCTTACTTTTAGGTTCGGGCTCGATTAAGCTCAATTTGATTGAGCTTTTAACGAGCCAATCTCGAGTAACTCGTAAGCAGCCCGGCTCGTTTACACCCCTAATTACACCATATGATAATCAGATATCATTGGAACAAATTCCTTATAATTTTTAAAAATATTAAATTTTAATTACATTAATATATTGCCCGATAAAATCTCACATGTGTATATCATGAATAACTTGTTCTGATCCAAATCAAAATATAATATCCAGATAACGTAGCTCATAATAAGATCGATTATTTGACAATAAATTGTTTATTGCTTCGTAATAAACATGAGGGGATATGATGATTTCTTCAACCTCCATTGTTGTCAATCATCACCTTTTTTTTCAAAGTTCTTTTATTTGAAAATCATTATTCCAGTCTAATAGTTTAAAATTTATGATTTAAGACCATAATCTTTTATTTTCGTTGCTATTAACTTCGGGCCATCTAATCTAACTTCATTTACTTATTTTGTTAGTTGTAAGCTAAATAACCAAAATATAAAGCTTAATATATTCGCTAATAATGAGTAAATGAATGTCAATGTGACAAACAAACATGTACAAAGTTTAATTTAATAGTAGTCAAATAAGTAAATGATCTTTTACGAGTAATGCTATACACACACCACTTTATTTGGAGTTAAGTGGCGTTTAATAGTGAAACACAAGAGCTAAATGCTCGATTTGCTAGAATTGTCAAGACTAAACGCTCATTTAACCGGAGTTTAGTACATTTAACATAACCGCATGTATAAGCGAAATCATTATAACTAAATATGGTTTTAAAAGTTAAAATGATGTAATGTGAGTCGGGTGGCGTAGACCAATCCCCCCCCCCCCCCCAAAAGTCTCATAATATTTAATGTGTGGTATTTAAAAAACTAAATAGAGGCGAGGCATTCTTTGATGGCGGATGATCATGAAATCATGCACGTTTAAATCACCTTCCTCTTCTTCCGTTCAAAAGGTCCTGCAACTTTTTTATCTTTTGTCAATGGTAATTCATTCCTCCTTCATTTTTCTTACTTTTACCTGTTTGTAATAATAATGCCAATTCTAATTCTTCTTGTTTTCTAACATCAATAAATAAATGATTCTTGCAATTTCGATCAATAATTGTATTGTTTTGTTTGTTGATTTGCTGATGGTTTTTTGCAGCAGCACGCCTATGTAAACGCATGCTCAGGTATGGATTTTTCGGTTTCTTTAGGGCCGTTTTTTTTTACAAATTTATTTTGTATGATTTTCTAACATGTATTAGCCAAAAGGTGTAGGCATTTGGCAATGACCATAAATTCGGTACTGGAATCTACATCACAAGATGCAAACATGAGTGACCATATGCACGGACCTCTTGACCGCCCTAATCGATCAAGTATGTTTATTGAACCTAGAAGATGCTCAAATGCAAGGTTGATCATCAACAACATGACTTACATTTGTTTTAATAATAAACAGGTATGGAAAAACTCGACCTTGAACACCATGATGATGAAAAGAAGAGTAAACACAACTCATTTAAAAAGAAGGCAATTAGTGCATCGAAAAGGTTCAAAACCTCACTCAAAAAGAAGGGAAGGAGGAACAGCAGGGTGATGTCCTCGGTTGTCGTTGAAGATATCCATGATGCTGAGGATTTGAAGGCAGTCGATGCTTTATGTCAAACGTTAATCTCAGAAGATTTATTGCCACCAAAGCATGATGATTACCATACCATGTTAAGGTTTAACATTTCTTTCATAAACCCTTTGGAGTGTTTTAGTCTTGCCATAAACGGGTCAAAAGTCAAAACGCGTTTGGTATTGTAATTCACTATGGGTGAGCTTAAAACATTAATGCTTCAACTTTATTGCAGATTTTTGAAGGCCAGAAAATTTGATATTGAGAAGGCCAAGCAAATGTGGGCTGATATGCTCCAGTGGAGAAAAGAGTTTGGTGCAGATACCATCATGGAGGTACCTTTTGGAACATATGCAACCAAAATATTATCAATTTTTTCATCTAAATGAAATTATGCACATTTTTAGGATTTTGAGTTTAACGAAAAGGAACGCGTGATTGAATATTATCCACATGGACATCACGGGGTCGATAAAAATGGAAGACCTGTTTACATTGAGCTAATTGGTCAAGTTGATGCTACAAAGCTTTTGCAAGCGACAACTCTTGACCGTTATGTCAAATACCATGTAATGGAATTTGAAAGAATCTTTAGTGATAAGTTTCCCGCGTGCTCAATCGCTGCTAAAAGGCATATTGATCAGAGTACCACCATTCTTGATGTACAAGGAGTCGTAAGTTATACGAGTCCCACAACTTACAGCATCTAGTTCAAGTTAACTTCAGTTTTAATTCATTTCTATAAGATAATTTAGTCAAAGTAGTTGACTGGTTATGAATCAGGGACTAAAAAGCATGAACAAAGCTTCTAGGGAACTTATACAAAGTCTCCAGAGTATTGACGGTAACAATTATCCTGAGGTCCGTATATTGTGAGTTACTGATCTAGAAGTTTATAAATATACCTGTTTGTTTAGTTTCCTTTTTTTGTTATAGACACTGAGTAGCATGTACATAATCAATGCTGGCTCTGGCTTTAGGATCTTGTGGAACACAGTGAAATCATTTATTGACCCGCGGACTACTGCTAAGATTAATGTAAGTTTTACAGTTTGTACTAGAGGTGGAAATTTTGACCCGTTTGATAACGAATGGGTCAATGTTGGTCGTGTTTACTTCTAAGGATCAAACAGGTAGACTTTGAAAAGTGGTTTAAAAGGAAACAAGTCAAATGTGTTGAAACTCGCCCAAAATATTTTTTTAATGCATAAAACCATCTAAGACATTTATTAGAATATTTTACTGTTGTTATTGAAACAATGTAACTTTTATAACTATATTCATCCACATGTTGACCCACCAACCAATTTATGGCCGTTTAACCCATTTTTTACAACCCACCCACTCGATTAACACGTTTTGCAACTTGATTGTTACCCAACAACCCGTTTGACACGTTTAGATAAATGGGTTAAACGGATCGTGTTCATATTACACGGTTTTAAGTGTGCGCAGGTTGGCTTGATGTTCTTGACACAAATAAAAATATTGGTTGTGTTTGTTGAACAATTCAACTCATCAACCCACCAACCCGACTCGCTTCAACAAGTACGAAAAGTCACCTTTTGACCCATACCCAACCCGCTTGACCCATCGTTTTTCCACCTCTAATGTGTACAAATCTTCTAACCTCAAAAAATTTCAAGGTTTCTTGAGATCATGACAAATAAATGACATTGTGTTGACTAGGTTTTGGGCAATAAATACCAAAGCAAGCTCCTGGAAGTCATCGATGCTAGGTACTTTTTCGAAACAGTTGCCAGGTCATCAATGACATGTCACTTCAATTGTTACATTTCCTTATATATGTTGACAGTGAACTACCAGAATTCTTGGGTGGTACTTGCACCTGCACGGATAAAGGTGGCTGCATGCGATCCGATAGAGGTCCATGGCAAGATCCAGATATCATGAAGGTCATTTTAATATAAATAGTATTAGTTTATGTTACTTTTTAATCATGCATTATCTCTAAAATATTCTCAAATTCAATTTGTGTGGCAGATGGTACGTAACGGTGAACACATATGCACAAAGCATTCAATCCAAGAAGAGAATTCAAAAAAGGTATCATCCCTGATTTAGAAAAAAAAACAAAGTTAAGAAGTTAGGCATGATTAAAAACCATATTGCCTTAATAATAATAATAATAATATAAATTGTTTAATAAAATGATTTAGGAGGTTGTGCGTATTGAAGAACACATGAAGCCTGCGAATCTGCCTCCTGTTAATGAAGAAGTAAGCTACATAATATTCTTATAAGTGAAACAAATTCCAATTTTGCCTTATGTTTTTTATTAGAAATTTGATTTATAATGATTTGTAGGATCATACAAACAAAAACATTCCAAATGCAAATGAGCCCGTAGTTGACAAAGCAGTTGATGCAACTTCTTGTAAACAAAACCACAAGCTTTCTCTCTCTAAAGGTACAAAATTTAATGTCATTAAGGTCATCAAGTACTTGTAAAAAGACATATTATCAATCATTGTTAATTTGGTTAAATAAACACTAACAGTTTAGTTTTCATAGATACGAATAATAATGGTTGGAAGAAAGCTTCCACAAGTAAGCTAGCCAACCAGGTTGTTACATTTATGATGACATTGATGATGGGACTTACGACATTGGTTCGTATGACACGTAACATGCCTAAAACAATTTCAAATGCCACTTTATACTCTACTGAATTTATAGAGGATTTGCTGGTAAATAAAAAGAAGCAAGCCTCCACTATCTCAACTGCTGAGTACCTAACACTGATGAACCGTTTAGCCGAATTGGAGGAAAAGATGATTGTTTTGGATAATAAACCAGCCGAGTTACCACCCGAGAAAGAAGAGGTTCTTAGTAATGCTTTAAAACGTGTTGATGCGTTGGAAACAGAACTTGCTGCTGTCAAGAAGGTACCTTTAACATTCTTGTTTGTGTCAGAATATTTGAAATAGTAAGATATTATTGTAATGCGATATGATTTAGGCCGTTTTGACCATTTATATATACGTTAGGCGACTTTTTGACATGTTTTAACTACTTGAGTAAATAATTGATGTGATTATAATGCAGTCTCTTGATGAGTCTCTTACTCAACAACAGCAGCTGGTGGCATATCTGGAGAAGCAGAAGAGGAGGAGGAGGAGGAAGAGGAAAAAGAAATTCTTTGTTTTTTGAACTATATATATACACACACACACCAAATATCATGGCATATGATACCAAAACAAAAAAGAAAATTTTGTTATGTGACTGTACAATACTACTCTCACTCACCTGCTGTAGCAACTCCTTATGCATTTGTTTTTGTCCACTTGATTAATGAAGTATGGCCTTAAACCTTTATCTCCAAATGTTCTTTGTGTTCTTATATAGTAGTAATTAATAGTAAAGCTTAGGATTTTGTGTTTATCTTTTTGTAGAAGTTTGATATCTGAAGTTAAATGCGGTGCTTTTAACCGAAGAAGGAAGAAATATATTTTATTGTAATCAGGTTCATGGCGAGACCAAAGGGGTTTTAGTTAAGTTATAACACGGATAAACTGATATTAAATCCTTAACCCATTGAAAGGAACCAAAAGGGTTAGATAATGAAGTTAAATTTGTACTTCGGAAATTCGAGTGTCATTAAAAAAACTGACCTTATGTTAACCAACTTTGGCTTGCCCATGACTATGTAGGATTTGCCTAACATCCTAAGATGCTACAAACAATTCTTTAATCGAGTGCAAACAATTCCTTTGTCCTCGATGAGTTTTGCACCAAAAACTCAAGGACAAAGAGAAATGTGACTCTACCTTCCACATCGATTACTGTATGGCCTTAAACCTTTATCTTTAATGTTATTTGGGTTTATGCAGTAGTAATTAATAGGAACACTTGGCATTGCAGTTTGTCCAGCATTCAATATTTATTCCTGATCATACGTGGGGAAACAAATGTTTTCAGGTATTCAATAGTTGCGCAAAATAACTTAGGGTGATGAGTAAGCTCGGCATAAACAGGCAAACCCAAATATGTTACAACCACGTGAGTGATATTAGGGTTAAATAAACATAGAAATGTCACTTTTGGGAAAATATCCATATACAGTTATATTAAATAAAACATGAGAAAAAAACAGTTGCATACGCATCCTTAATTCAACTCCTTCACCAGCATGATGATTTCTTCTTCTACAAACATATAGCAATAATAAATAAATATTTTTTTCTATTTTCATTAGAAAAAACAAAAAGGTGTTCACCAAGTCTATTTTCAACTCACCCTGAACTTTTTCTCCTCTTGACTGTCAATGTAAGCTAGCAATTCCTCTTGCCTCATCAAAGCTTCATGCAGGGCCTGCACATAGAGGGAAGGTTTTTAATAAACTAGTATATCGAATCGAAAATGATAATAAAAACTAATTAGAATGGCAAAACGGTCATGTTTTCCCTTGTTAATTAAAAGTTCACCTTTTTGGTAGCAATAAGTTCTGCTTCTAAAGCATCAACACGGCAAACAGCAGCATTTAGCAATTCCTCTTTCTCATAAGGCATCTCTGATGGTTTTGCTTTCAATGTATCAACTTTCTCTTCAAGATCACCTAATCTTTTCAAAAGAGAATTGAAAATTTCTGATTCTTTAAATAAAGGAGTCGGTGATGGAGGCCGAAATTCCTCTTTATTTGATGACGCATCAAAACTGAACTCCGTGCTTTCAACAACCTCAGGTGCTGAGTCAGCAATTGCCTTTTTAGTTACACGACTCATTGCTGTATTGAACATGGTCAAAATAGTCATGAAGAAAGCCACAATCATCATCCATATATGAGTATGAAGTTTTTCCGGTCCCTTTTGAGCTTCCGGTTCAATAAGTGCCCCTATACATATGTTTGAAATGTCAAATTCAACCAATATAATAACAAATTTCAATCGATTATCTTCACGTGTCTTAAAACCTATAAGTCATTCAAACTAATATACTGTTTATAAACAAAATCGCCAACTGTGTACTTTACGCATAAAACACCTAAAATAGGGATGTAAACAAACCACACCAAACGAGACCTTGTTTGTGTTCGTTTGTTAAGAATTTGCTGAGCAAACGAACGGTTCATGAGCACATGCTGAACGGAATTTCTTGTTTGTGTTCATTCATTAAAGAAATGAATTTGCTCGTGTTCGTTGGTGTTGGTTCGTTAATTCCATGAACGAACGCAAACAACATAAATGAACAAACACTAATAAAACATATATGAATTTGAAAACAAAAAACAACATTCTTATTCCCAAACATAATACATAACCAGCCAAAACATAAACAAAGTTAACTACTTTGATATAATTATCCAAACGAACGTAAATGAACAAACGTTCATGAAAACATTGCCCAAGTTCACGAACACAAATTAACAAACGGGACCTCTTTTCATGTAAGTTCTTTTACTTAATCAAATGAAATTCCTTGTTCACATTCATTCATTTATTAAACGAACAACCAAACGATTCGCTGAATGTTGGGTTCGTTTACAACCATACCTAAAATCATACTCAACAAATTAGATTAATATCGACTATCTTACGTGTTAGCAAATTAGAGATTAATTATCTCTACTTTTTTTTATTTATAAAAAAACCAACAAGCGTGGGTCCCAACCGCACATTTTGCCACCTGTACTCACCTTTGGGATCATATGGCTTAGGTGAAGGTTGTTTCTTCCAACCAGAATCAACAGCTTTATCAACCATGGGAACATATTCATCATATCCGGAAAACTGACCACCATAGCTTGTACCTCCAATTATCTTTGCCTATATATTTATAACCGCTATAAAAATAATACCAGCAAAAATGAGAATTCATACATTAAAGATAAAAAGAGGTGAATGCTCACTTCTTCACGAACAGGAGTTAACCGAAGATGTGAATAACTCCTCATTGCTTTAGGGGATGCAATATCATCAGCTTCAGATCCAGACTCAGCAGATGTATCACTGCTTCTCAGCTGCTCAAAATAATTACAAAATAATAAAAATGACAAATTATCCAGCAGTTGATGATGATGTGGGCAACAAGTTGACCAAAACCAATTAACAATATGATAGTTTTGTCTTCATACCGCCGGAAGCTGAGGCTTAGCATATGCAACAATCTTTCCCTCACTATTTAAAACTTTAACCACCTGTCTCGCACGTCTTGCTTCACTATTGAGAGCCAACTGCAGTACAGTTAATTCAGTTAAATAAAAGACAAAACTAGTAATTAAATAATATTAAAATGCTTTAAGATCAATGATAACCTTCAAGATATCAGGATTATTCCATGGTCCTTTATCAGATAGAAGACAACCACCTTTATCTGCACACGTGCAGGTGCCACCTAAGAATTCTGGCAATTCACTGCACAAAATACCATTTTTTTCATTTTCAAGTATTTAGACAATATTTTGTTTTGTTATGAAATATGAATAATATGAAGAATTACCTGGCATCAATTATCTCAAGCAATTTATTCTTGTTACCCAGAACCTGTGAGTTCAAAACAGAAGTAAAACTAGTGATTCTTATTAACACAGCATGAAAAAATATAATACACCATGCGTACATGAATCTTTGCAACCGTTTTGGGGTCTAGAAATGACTTCACGGTACTCCAAAGCGGTCTAAAACCAGGACCAGCATTGATTATATACATTTGATGAAGCGTCTGAACAAATAAAAAGTTAGTTGTAAATAACAGCTATAAACAAAACATGACAAATTTCCATTTGCAAACTGATTAATCTTACTTCAGGATAATTATCTCCATCGATTTTTTGTAACCGTGTAACAAGTTCACGAGCACTTTTACCAAAGTTCTTCAGCCCCTATAACAATCAAAATAAGAATAAGACATTGATTCCGATAATACAAATACTATTCTAACATGTTACATACCACACCCTGAACATCCAAAATGGTTGTGCTTGAGTCAATGTGTCTTTTTGCAGCAATTGAACAAGCGGGAAACTTAAAAGCAAAGCTTTTTTCGAACTCACGAACGTGATACTTTATATATCGTTCCATGGTTGTAACTTGCATGAGTTTGTTAGGGTCAACTTTTCCTAATCTTTCAATGTAAACAGGTCTTCCCTCTTTATCTACTCCATGATTACCTTGGGGATAATACTTCAAAACTTCATTCAATTCAGGAAAATCAAAGTCCTGATAAGATCCAATAAAAGATATATTAGTTTTGATGCTATAGATCACAAACGCATTAGACCAACGCATATAAAATTGTATACATAATTTAATCACCTCAATAATTGTGTCAGCGCCAAAATCCTTTCTCCACTGAATCATATCAGCCCACATTTGCTTTGCCTTTTCAATATCAAATTTCCTTGCTTTCAGAAACCTAAAGCAAATTAACATCAAGTCATCAATCATAAACTTTTATATCAATATAGTTTGCAGTATAACAGAAATCCAGAAGCTAAAGTACCTCAACATCATATGATAATCATCAAGTTTCTCCGGTAGCAATTCCTCCAAAATGAGTGCTTGTCTGAAAGCATCAACAGCTTGTAACTCCTTTACATCTCTAATATCCTCAATTGAAACCGAGCTGACTCGCCCATCACCTTTCCTTCTATTGCTCTTTTTCTTGAGAGAATGTTTGAATTTGCTAGATGCATTTAATGCTTTCTTTTTCAATGAACCAATTCTTGTTCTCCTTTCATCTTCTGAGTTTTCAAAATCAGATTTTCTTTCTCTTCTCTCTGATCTCTCTCTTCTTTCTGGCCTCTCATCATTGCCTGATGACCCCTCAAAGCCTATGAACAAATAGTCAAATACATGAAAACTTGTGCTTTTAATGTCGCACTAGCATATACAAAAACAACATCTTAAGGTTAGACATCACATATAACATAATCAGAAACAAAAACAACAGCTAATGTTATAAACTCTAAACAACAAACAAGATCTATAGGTTGAGTTTGTAGAGTATAATTATTGATCACAATTATGTGTTACCATTTATACTTAATCAGAAACAAAAAAACAGCTAAAAAAAAACAGGATCTATAGTTAAGTGTATAAACTATAATTACTATTGCTCACAATTATGTGTCACATTTTATGCTCCACTATAACACTGCAAGAAACTGAAACCCTAGCTAGAAAGATTAACAGATCACAAATTTCAATAATTAATAATGCATCATGACATAAAAAATTCAAGAAAATAAGATAATCAACAACATGCCAATCAAAACATACAAACACCTAACTAATTACACACTAATTCAGATTGTATAACAAAAACTGTAACCTAGCTATACTGAAACCCTAAATTCATACATCACATCACAACAACATATCAACTAACAAAATTAAACACGGCCTTGCAAATCGATCGAGCGGTCCAGACATCGAATCGCCGTAATCAGCAAAACCCTAAGAGCTCAATCGCACAATTAAGCCACGTACTCTGCATCAAATTGTAAACACAAGCTGAATTAATGAACAAACAGTCTTAATTGAGCACTTAGCATTGAATAATTCAATTAAACGTACCTTGAATTACGCGAAGAAGACCGAATAATCGGGCGGTGATGATGATATTGATCTGAATAAAAAATAGAATTATTACTATTATTATTAGGGGTAAATATCGGAAGAGTCAAAAAGACGATGAGCGAGATGAAGGGTTATGGAGGTGGGGCCAGGATTGGTGAGTGGGGTAGGATGTGCCACGTGGCGGATTGAGTAATTTGGATGGATGGAGTCAAGACGAATATTAATATACCGTCTTTCTGTTTTGTTTGGCGCCTGCAAGAGCGGCATTATTCGGGTACAAGGCGGTGTGTGTGACATGGGATTCCAAAGTCAAATGCTTAAATGTTTTTGACTTTTTTGTGGTTGTGTTGCGGAGTCATTTTAAGGAAAGTGTGTTCATTTGTTAATTTGTTCTTTTTAACAAAAAAATTTGTATTATTTCCTCAAGCTGACTTATGGGTTTTCTATTAGACTCCACGTTATGGGCGTTGTCGAGGTGGTTTTTTTGAGCGCCGATGGAGGGGGAACAGTACTGGAACACCGCCGGGGGCATGGAGAAGGCGGTCGCGAAGGGGGAGGCGCCTTCTCTCTCTCTCTATTCCTCTCATACGCACACATACATATATATTTATATATATAATATATAATGGGACGTCCAAAGGGGCTTTAAACCATTGCGGGGCACTATGGAGAAGGGCTTCGAAGCCCCCCGGTGCCCACATGGCGTTGACTAGGGATGAGTTCGGTACCGTACCGGTACCGAAAATACCGATCCCGAAAATCGCCAAATCTTGGTACCGGTACCGAAATATTCGGTTCGGTACCGGGACGGTACCGGTATTGAAGGCAAAAGTTCGGGAAATACCGGTACCATACCGATCCCGAAACTCAAAACTTTGGTACCAATTCGGTACCGACGGTACCAAATCGGTACCGATTTCGATACCGGTACCAAGTACCAAATGCTCATCCCTAGCGCTGACGTGGCACTGTGGGGAGCTTGGATGCCCCTCACCATAGCGAATAGTCTTAGAGTGGAAGGGATAGTCGTGGGTATTAATTATTAATTCATTTTTAATTAGGGAAAATTTTTAAAATGACCCAATTATGATAAGAGATTCCATTTTTGTCCCTTTAAATAAAAGTTTTCATAAATGTCCCCTACAAACACGTCTTTGACGACGTGTTAGTCCTTAACGCGTCTTTCATGACCTGTTAACCTCCAACGCGCGTCTTTCACGGCATGTTAACCTCTAACGCGTCTTTCACGATATGTTAGTCCTATTAATTGTTTTTTAATATTGCATTATTATAATTAATTTAATACATATTTGCCATTTCTTTTACAACTTGTAACGCATAAAGTTTTATAAAGTTTCAAATTTTACTTAAATTTTACTTAAAAGGAGACTGGTCAAATTTTACTTAAATTTTACTTATTTTTATCTATGCGTTGAGACTTACTTATTTTTATCTATGCGTTGGCATAAATTTTACTTAAAAGGAGACTGGTCAAATTTTATTAAACATTTATTGAACATTTTAATATCAATTTGACACTCGGTATTGAATAAAATTTATGACAACGGGTATGTTTGGCAAGGAGCTTTTAAGAGCTTCAAGCTTTTAAAAAAAAACTCATACTCAATTAAAAGCCTTGTTTGGTTGAAGGAGCTTGAAGCTTTTAGGTCATGAGAAAAAGGTTAAAGCTTAAAGCTCCAACTAGTAGCGTTTAGAAAGAGCTACAAGCTTTTAGTATTTTAATTACTTAAATAACCTTCCAAAATAATTATATTTAATATTATTGTTTTTTAGTTATGTCCATTTTGGTCATTTTATATATTTTATTAAAAACTCCAGCTACTCTACCAAACACCTAAATATATATAAAAGCTACAGCTTCCGGCTACCAGTCACCAGCCACCAGCTAGTTTTGCCAAACATACCCAACATGTAGAAAAATAAACACATCTCAACGACATATTTAAAATTATATATAAAAAGAAATAGAAAATATGTATTAAATTAATTATAATAATGTAATATTAAAAAAAACAATTAATATGGCTAACATGTCGTGAAAGATGCATTAGAGGCTAACATGCCGTGAAAGATGCGCACTGGAGGTTAGATGCGTACTGGAGGTTAGTAGGTCGTGAAAGACACGTTAAGGCCTAACACGTTGTCAAATACATGTTTATAGGAGACATTTCTGAAAACTTTTATTTAAGTGAACAAAAATAGAATCTCCTATTATAATTGGGCCATTTTGAAAATTTTCCCTTTTAATTATCCAACATTTGTCATGGAATCAATTTCGTGGCAAATCTTTGTTACAAAATGAAGCCATGTACCTTAACCACATGGAGTGATAGCGGTGATACTATGTTGTTTATAGGTCATTTACCCTACCCATGTTAGTGTCTCGTTCTCTCTTATGGTCGTTTGAAATGGTTTTAGACCTTTAGGTATGGATTTTATAAACACGATAGTGAAATTTGATGTAGTCTTCTTTGATTTAAGCGATGCAAGATACACTATCTTCGCTACTAATTGTTTGGTTCTTGATTTGATAAACAATATGTTTCAATCTTAGCCACTTGACTTATATCATTATTAACGAAAATATACTATGTATGGTTTATTGTATAATTTATAGCATTGCTAGAATACGTGATCTGTACAGGTTTTATTTGTAATTGTCTTTATTTTACTCCAATAAATAGTTGGGCGGTAATACACAAAAGTTGTATGATTTTCATTATTTTATATGGTATCGTAGTTTTAGAGTTTTTGCATTATTGTTCATGATCTCTAGTTTACCTTTCTTTAAGTCATAAAAGCTTGGTTGGTTGTTGACCCTCTTCACCCATCAAGACATGAGTATTTTCAGAGATTAATTTTTATGAATTGGTTTCCAGATGGTGTTGTATGCTCGTAAAAAGCTAGACAAATTTCAATAGGTTGTTTTGTGAATGTGTGAAGACAATGGTGTTGTGGATGGTTTAAACAAAACACTAATCTTCAAACGAGGATCAAAAGGCCAACTAAAGGCTAGTAGTAAGATTTATAGCTTTTACATAATTCAACCATAGATGTAATTATAAAGATAAGAGTTAGGTTCAAATAAGAAGTTTGATTTTCCTAAGAAAGCTAGGAATGAGGGTATTTTTGTCTTAACACTTTTATATCAAAACCCACTTACTTTAATCTCAAAACCCACTTACATAAAACCCACTTACATCTTCACTCATCTCCTACATCCACCACCACTTCACCACCCACCGCCACCACACCCGTCACCCACCTCGCTGGAAAAGTCCGAAAAAAACACAATGAAAAACACTATGAAAAACACAATGGAAAAAAACACTATAAAAAACACAATGATAAAAACACAATTGTAAAAATGCAATGTGTTGATAATATGACGAAAGTAAAGAAATATTTAAGTTTTTATTTCAGACGAGTTTCAAGATATGCAAACTTCAATTACATACATAATAACAAAATAATCTATCAACAAAAATGATAAATATCAAATCAACTTGAATACAAAATAGAATGCATGCAAAGATAAATATATATTATTATAACAACTTTGTAACAACCGTCTCTTATAAAAATTTTAAAGTACATCACGGTTAAGTTTGACATTCTTATTATCTTTTCTCATTTTTACTTATTTTATTAACCATTCGGATTTTATAATTAAAAGGCAGTAACATGTAGCATCACCTGTATTTTTAATAATAAACCGATGACACATAACAACATTTAATAAAATCTATGAAATGTTAGATCACCGAATACATAATTTTATGTTTTTATTTAAATCATAGGGAAAGTATCCATAATTTTACTCGGTGGTTTCACTCATAATTTTAACGTCAAAATTGCTAGAATCATGGTATCACGAAGCCTTTATGATTATAGAATAGAATCATGATATCATTTTTGTTAAGTGACAATTTATAAGGCCGTACAAACCGCTCGTCGCTTGAACTTGCTAGCTACTCGTTTAAAAATTGCTTGGAAATGCTCGCTCGTTTTTCACTCGATTGTAAACGAGCCGCTCTGCTCGGTTCGGTTTGTAAACGAGCCAAGCAACGAGCAATGGTCTACTCGGATCGGTTCGATTTGAATATTTTTAATTTATTTTATATATAATTATATATGAACAAATATAAATATATAGATAACACACATAAATATAAGTATAGAATTCTTTAAACCCTTTAAAATTTTACTAATTCCGTCAGTTTTATAGCTTTATTTGTTCACTTCAAATTTTTAGAATACTAGAAGTTTGTTTGCACATATCATTATATCTTAGTTGAAATTTGTTTCATCATAAATTACAACATATTACACATTTGTCTAAAAACTAATTTGTTTATAATATATATTATTACAACCTTTAAACTTGTTTTCTAATTGAAAATTTTGAAGTGAAAAGAAAATAAATTATGCTCGATCAAAAAATGCTCGATTCGATTTTGGCTCGTTTCGATTTTCGCTCGTTTTGAATTTTAGTTGTTCGGTTATAAAACGAGCCAAGCAACGAGTAAGCGTTCGCTCAGTTCGGCTCAACTCGTGAACCGCAATTACAACTATCCACGTCGTTTTACAATGCCTAATTACAATTTACAACTATGAAGTATGATTGTATGAACTATCCACGCTGTTTCTGTCACACCCGGCCCTGAGCGGCGGAAACAGCCGGGCGCGCGCGAGTGGGGATTGATAATTAAGCACGGGCCATTGCAAAACATTCAAAGATTTTCATTGCGCATGAAATGTTTAATACAAATACATTACATTGTTTAAGATTACATAAAAACATCCAAGTATAAAAACTGTTGAAGATTTCCACGCCATATCCCCTTGCGCGGCGGGTACAACCACGCGCATCGAAGGGATAGAACTAAAATCTTCCAAAAAGCTAGTTTTAGATGTTCAGCGTGAGGTGCTCTAAGTGTGACTCCATGCGCTACCTAGTTATCTCCTGAAAGACACGTAAAAACATTTGAATCAGTATAAACTGAGTGAGTTCACAAGTTTTAGTAACTTGATAAATCGTATTGCGTCATAATCATTCTGAAACATATTCTGTTAGCATCATTAAAACACATGCTTGGTAAGACAGTTATATTAACATATTCTGATAAAACCGTTCCGCGGGTTACGCGCGAACATTTCTGGAAAACTGTGCTCGTCTGTGTAAGTGGCGCTGCCACTACGAGCGAATATATGCTGTAATACCGTCCCGCGGGTTACGCGCGGACGTTGTGCCGGAAAACAAGGCGCTCGTCTGCGTAAGAGGAGCGACCTCTACGAGCGGGCTTAATCCCATAGTACTGCCCCGTGACATGCTAGGCACTCGTCTGTGTAAGAGGTGCGACCCCTACGAGTGGGCGGATCAAACCAGCAGTCCCTACCCTTAGAGTTCCAATGGTAAAGTGATCACTTACTCGAATCTGGTGCACTATCATCGAAAAACCATAGATAACTGTTCGCGTTGCTCATCATGAAACATAACTTAAACACGTAATCGTTTGCTTAGCTTGTAAGTATACCATGATAAAACATTATTTAAGTACGTGTCCCTCGCCCCGAAAACAGTTTAAAATAGTGAAAACAGTGAAAATGGGGCTGTGAGACTCACCTGTGGTTCTTGTTAAGGGATTAATCGAGACTCGGGTTTTCTTGGTGTTGGCCTCGGAATCGAAGGTCTAGAATACGATTAAATAACAAGTATATATATTAAGATCAAGATATAAGGGTTGGAAAGTAGATCTCAAGGTTATAATCTCGGCTTACCTAGTAACAGGATCGGAGCTGGAAACAACGGATGCTTGGGAAAGGATTAGTGCAAGTTTGTAGTTCTTTGAAGTGTGTTTTGGGTGATAATTTAGGCTACAAATTTATAGGCAAACTCAAGGGAACATAATCCCTTGCTTTAGGGAATTGTAATCTTTTGAAATGATGATAAAGTATGGAAATTATTATTATTTATTAAAAAGAGTAGAAAAGTAGATTAAAGATTCTGATTTGATATGGACAGGACATGCAGGGCGGTGGCTGGTGAGAGTGGGTGGCTGGCAGTTGACTTTTACAGTTTGCTTTTTCAGTGCTTTAGACAGTGTACAGTAAAAAGTAGAAGTTTTCTGAAACACTCAACCGCCCTCTTTTGGGCGGGGACAATTTCCTTAAATCTGATCATTTTGACTAAGTGTTCTGCGCGTATAACTTGGTGCGCATAGCTTTCTGCGTGTAGGACATTTCTTTGCTGCGGGTAGGTGCGTAACCTTCTCGCAGTTAGGGACATTTGAGTTTCATTTGTAGATTCTCCAGGTGGTCTTGGTATTTCAACATAGTGATCAGTCATGTTGAAGTCAATTCCATCCTGGAGCTTCAGACAAACTAGCTCTCAACGTTCCCGCCATGCGGGTAGATTAGTTCCCTTCCGCACGCGCATAAACGATGTAGGATGCACCCGCCTTAGCATCATGCGGGATGGTCAATCCATAGACAATATAACGTTTAAGTTACATGAAAACATAAAGCCAAATCATTCACGCATGGCGCATATAACATATGCTCACGCAGGTTCTTAATATGGTGCGCTCGCGCAGGGCAAACATAAATGCCCGCGTTGATTCTAACATATGCTCGCGCCGGGCGCACATAATGTGCCCGCGCTGATTCTTAACATAGCGCGCTCGCGCAGGGCGCACATAACAAATGCACGCGCTGACTAACATGGCGCGCATAATATTTACAATCACCTAAATATTAGGTTGATTACTTAGTTTAAGGGGTTGGGAATTTACCGGGTGTCACATTCTCCCCTCGTTAAACGAATTTCGTCCCGAAATTTAGGAGACGTTGCTGGCAGAAGCCATATTCTGAAAGAGGTGTGGGTATTTTATGCGCATCTGATCTTCTCTTTCCCAAGTGAATTCAGGCCCACGCCTTGAGTTCCATTGAACTTTTACCAACTTGATTCTGCTTCTGCGCAACCTTTGTTCTTTCCAATCGGTTACTGCTATAGGCTCTTCTACGAAGTGCAGCTGTTTGTCAATATGAATTTCTTCCAACGGTAAAATCAACGTTTCGTCAGATAAACACTTCTTGAGGTTGGATACATGAAACGTATCATGAACTCCACTGAGTTCGGCGGGTAGACGGAGTTTATAAGCAACTGGACCGATCCTCTCCAGGATCTCAAATGGTCCAATGTAGCGCGGATTTAGCTTTCCTCGCTTACCGAAACGGGGGACTCCCTTCCATGGAGAGACTTTCAAAAGTACTTTATCCCCTACTTGAAACTCCAACGGTTTCCTTCTCATATCAGCATAACTTTTCTGTCTGTCGCGTGCTGCCTTAAGGCGATCCCTTATCTGAAAAATCTTGTCTGTTGTTTCTTGGATCACTTCTGGACCAGTCATTTGCTTGTCGCCCACTTCAGCCCAACACAGTGGGGATCTACACTTGCGCCCATATAAAGCTTCGAACGGCGCAGCCTTAATGCTTGTGTGATAACTGTTGTTGTAAGAAAATTCAACCAATGGGAGGTGGGTATCCCAACTACCTCCAAAATCGATCGCGCACGCGCGCAGCATATCTTCCAATGTCTGGATCGTTCGTTCGCTTTGTCCATCCGTTTGGGGGTGATAAGCCGTACTCATGTCCAGTCGAGTACCTAACCCCTCTTGTAATGATCTCCAAAACCTTGAGGTGAACCGACTATCTCTATCAGAAATGATGGACACTGGGACTCCATGTTTTGAAACTACTTCTCGAATATACAGTCGGGCTAACTTTTCCATTTTATCAGTTTCTTTAATCGGCAGGAAGTGCGCTGACTTAGTTAGCCGATCTACAATAACCCATATCGTGTCATAACCCCCAGGTGTCCTTGGTAGTTTGGTGATGAAGTCCATAGAGATTTGTTCCCACTTCCACATGGGAATTTCTGGCTGCTGAAGCAACCCCGATGGTTTCTGGTATTCAGCCTTTACTTTTGAACACGTCAGGCACTTACTGACATACATCGCGATGGCGCCTTTAAGATTGGGCCACCAATACAGCGTTTTAACATCTTGGTACATCTTGTCTGCGCCAGGATGTACGGAATATCGCGTCTTGTGAGCTTCGTTTAAAACTTGCTCGCGCAATCCTCCCTTGAGAGGGACCCATATGCGGTTGGCAAAATATCGAGTGTTGTTCCCTTTAAGTTCCAAATTCTCAATCATACCCCCAAGGGATTCAGTTTTAACAAACTCTGGTTTCAAGGCTTCTTGCTGAGCGTCTCGGATGCGGGTAGAGAGATCTGCGTGAATGGTCAACCTTAGAGCCTTGACTCGTAGCGTTTTTATTCGCTCCTTTCTGCTTAGCGCGTCTGCTACCACATTCGCTTTCCCCGGATGATACTTGATCTCGCAATCATAATCATTCAACAATTCAACCCATCTTCGTTGCCTCATGTTTAATTCCTTCTGATCGAATATATGTTGGAGGCTCTTATGATCCGTAAAGATTACACATTTCGTACCGTAGAGGTAATGGCGCCAAATCTTTAGCGCGAAGACAACAGCTCCAAGTTCTAAATCATGCGTTGTGTAGTTCTTCTCATTGGTCTTAAGTTGGCGCGAGGCATACGCTATAACTTTGTCTCGCTGCATAAGGACACATCCGAGTCCCTGGTGTGAAGCGTCGCAGTAAACAACGATGTCATCTGTCCCCTCGGGCAGGGATAAGATTGGCGCACTACATAACTTCTGTTTCAACATTTGAAATGCCGCTTCCTGATTCTTGCCCCAAATAAACGCCTTGTCTTTCTGAGTTAGCGCGGTCAGAGGTAGAGCTATCTTGGAGAAGTTCTCAATGAAGCGTCGATAGTAGCCAGCTAGTCCTAGGAATTGCCTCACCTCAGTTGGGGTTTTTGGCGCTTCCCAGTTTTCGATGGCTTTAACCTTAGAAGGATCGACGTGTATTCCTTTCTCGTTTACAACGTGACCGAGAAAGTGAACTTCTCTAAGCCAAAACTCGCACTTGGAAAACTTCGCATACAACTTTTCTTTCCTTAACAATTCCAAAATCATTCTCAGGTGTTGCTCATGCTCGGCCTTGGTTCGAGAGTAAATCAAAATATCATCTATAAACACAATCACAAACTTGTCCAAGTATGGTTTGCACACACGGTTCATCAGATCCATGAATATAGCTGGCGCATTAGTTAGCCCGAAAGGCATCACTAAGAACTCATAATGGCCATATCTGGTTCGGAAGGCTGTCTTTGGCGCGTCTTCCTCATGGACCCTAAGTTGGTGGTATCCTGACCGTAGATCTATCTTCGAATAATAACTGGATCCCTGCAACTGGTCAAATAAGTCGTCAATCCTTGGTAAGGGGTACCGATTTTTGACTGTCAGCTTGTTCAGCTCCCTGTAGTCAATACACATCCGGAACGAACCATCCTTCTTCTTTACAAACAGTACTGGAGCTCCCCAAGGTGAAAAGCTTGGGCGTATGAAACCCTTATCCAATAGTTCCTGTAACTGATTGGATAGCTCTTGCATCTCAGATGGAGCTAAGCGATAAGGCGCTCGAGCTACTGGCGCAGCTCCTGGGACCAAATCAATACGAAACTCGACTTGTCGCGGCGGCGGTAACCCGGGCAAATCTTCAGGAAAAACTTCTGGAAATTCGCGCACTACTGGTAAGTCTTCAATTCTTCGCTCATCTCCTTTCTCTACTACATGCGCCAGGAAGGCGTAGCACCCTTTCCTTAGGCACTTACGCGCCTTTAGGCATGAAATCAGTTTCGTCGCAACTCCCCTTCTTTCCCCTTGAATCATCAAAGTTTCTCCGTTCAACAGTGGAATCCGAACCTGCTTCTCATGACAAACAATCTCCGCGAGATTCTCGACCAACCAATCCATACCTACCACAATATCGAAACTTCCCAAATCTATTGGCAACAAGTTTATATTGAACTCATGACCTCCCATGACTAATACACATTGCTCAGTCCTTTCATTCGCGCATAACTGCCTACCATTGGCTAGTTCTATAGTATAAGGTTTGTCTAGCCTACTGGTCGCTAAGCCCAGGGAGTTTTTAAACTCATGGGATATAAAACTTAGGTCAGCGCCAGTATCAAATAAGACAGATGCATAATGACCGTTAAGCAAAAACGTACCGGTTACCACATTCGGCTCTTCATTTGCCTCACCCGCGCCGATCACAAAAGCTCTCCCGCGAGCTTGGTTTCCTTTCTGCGGGCAATCCCGACTGAAGTGTCCAGGCTTCCCGCATGCGTAGCAGTTGTCATTGGCTCCAGCTTCTTTAGCACGGCAATTCACTGTCTTGTGTCCTGGTCTGCCACATTTGGCGCACGTGACGTTCGCGCATTCACCCTCGTGGTGATACTTGCATTTGCTGCACCATGGGCGAGGCCCGCTGTATCCTTTCCTTGATGGTTCCGCGGCTTGAATCGCGTAAACCCTTGTGCTTTCCTGCTTCTTGGGCGGTGGCTGCTTGAAGTCTGACCCTCGGTGGGAGTTCCATTTCCTCTTGGAGTCAGAGGTTCGCTGCTCGTTCAAGCGAGCGGTCAACATACCCGCACGAACCGTATCCCTTGTAAGGGTGATGGCTCGCGCAACCACCTCGTCAAAGGTCGGAGGTGCGGCGGCGTTGAGCGGGACTCTAACGACAGGAGGTAACCCAAAGATGTACCTCTCGATTTTCTTTTCTTCTGTGCTTGCCATGTCTGGCACCAGCTGGCAAAGCTCGTTGAAACGATTGGTGTAGGCATCGATATCCGTTCTTACCATGGTGTGGTTCCAGAATTCTTGTTGCAAGCTCTGAATTTCTGCGCGAGAGCAGAACTTTCTCATCATCATTTCTTTCAATTCTTCCCAGGTCTTGTGAAGAGCAACTTCTCGCCCCAAAGTCTTTACTTGGAGCTTCCACCAAGACGAAGCTGCTTCTTGGAACATGCAGGTCGCGTAAAGGACCTTCTGGTTTTCACTACATCCGCTGATGGAGAGAACTGTCTCCATCTTGTCAATCCAATTGTAGAGCCCAATGGCTCCTTCGGTGCCTTTGAACGGCCAAGGCCTACAGGCCATGAATGTTTTATAGGAGCATCCTTTGTCCAAGGCCCCTGATTCGGGTTCTGGGGTCTCGTTCTCTTGGCGACCCTGACTAGATTCGGCCTTGCTGGCCTCATGCGTTGCAATCGCCTGCGCGATTATTTCTGCGAGCTCCTCGGGTGTCATGGTAATTCCCTTGGCTCTGGTTGGAGGCATTCTTTTCATAAAAAGAAAATATAACAAACTTAGCGCATGTACTCAGAGCACATAATGTTCTTATCTCTAGACACTGTGACCCGTGTTCCTAAGTGCGTGTGTGATTTTTCTTTTGAAAATATTCTTTGAAAAATATTTCATGCGATTCCCCAAAGGTTATAGTCTAGGTTAAAAACTTCTTTTCCTAGTTCGCTATAACCAGTGCTCTGATACCAATCTATCACACCCGGCCCTGAGCGGCGGAAACAGCCGGGCGCGCGCGAGTGGGGATTGATAATTAAGCACGGGCCATTGCAAAACATTCAAAGATTTTCATTGCGCATGAAATGTTTAATACAAATACATTACATTGTTTAAGATTACATAAAAACATCCAAGTATAAAAACTGTTGAAGATTTCCACGCCATATCCCCTTGCGCGGCGGGTACAACCACGCGCATCGAAGGGATAGAACTAAAATCTTCCAAAAAGCTAATTTTAGATGTTCAGCGTGAGGTGCTCTAAGTGTGACTCCATGCGCTACCTAGTTATCTCCTGAAAGACACGTAAAAACATTTGAATCAGTATAAACTGAGTGAGTTCACAAGTTTTAGTAACTTGATAAATCGTATTGCGTCATAATCATTCTGAAACATATTCTGTTAGCATCATTAAAACACATGCTTGGTAAGACAGTTATATTAACATATTCTGATAAAACCGTTCCGCGGGTTACGCGCGAACATTTCTGGAAAACTGTGCTCGTCTGTGTAAGTGGCGCTGCCACTACGAGCGAATATATGCTGTAATACCGTCCCGCGGGTTACGCGCGGACGTTGTGCCGGAAAACAAGGCGCTCGTCTGCGTAAGAGGAGCGACCTCTACGAGCGGGCTTAATCCCATAGTACTGCCCCGTGACATGCTAGGCACTCGTCTGTGTAAGAGGTGCGACCCCTACGAGTGGGCGGATCAAACCAGCAGTCCCTACCCTTAGAGTTCCAATGGTAAAGTGATCACTTACTCGAATCTGGTGCACTATCATCGAAAAACCATAGATAACTGTTCGCGTTGCTCATCATGAAACATAACTTAAACACGTAATCGTTTGCTTAGCTTGTAAGTATACCATGATAAAACATTATTTAAGTACGTGTCCCTCGCCCCGAAAACAGTTTAAAATAGTGAAAACAGTGAAAATGGGGCTGTGAGACTCACCTGTGGTTCTTGTTAAGGGATTAATCGAGACTCGGGTTTTCTTGGTGTTGGCCTCGGAATCGAAGGTCTAGAATACGATTAAATAACAAGTATATATATTAAGATCAAGATATAAGGGTTGGAAAGTAGATCTCAAGGTTATAATCTCGGCTTACCTAGTAACAGGATCGGAGCTGGAAACAACGGATGCTTGGGAAAGGATTAGTGCAAGTTTGTAGTTCTTTGAAGTGTGTTTTGGGTGATAATTTAGGCTACAAATTTATAGGCAAACTCAAGGGAACATAATCCCTTGCTTTAGGGAATTGTAATCTTTTGAAATGATGATAAAGTATGGAAATTATTATTATTTATTAAAAAGAGTAGAAAAGTAGATTAAAGATTCTGATTTGATATGGACAGGACATGCAGGGCGGTGGCTGGTGAGAGTGGGTGGCTGGCAGTTGACTTTTACAGTTTGCTTTTTCAGTGCTTTAGACAGTGTACAGTAAAAAGTAGAAGTTTTCTGAAACACTCAACCGCCCTCTTTTGGGCGGGGACAATTTCCTTAAATCTGATCATTTTGACTAAGTGTTCTGCGCGTATAACTTGGTGCGCATAGCTTTCTGCGTGTAGGACATTTCTTTGCTGCGGGTAGGTGCGTAACCTTCTCGCAGTTAGGGACATTTGAGTTTCATTTGTAGATTCTCCAGGTGGTCTTGGTATTTCAACATAGTGATCAGTCATGTTGAAGTCAATTCCATCCTGGAGCTTCAGACAAACTAGCTCTCAACGTTCCCGCCATGCGGGTAGATTAGTTCCCTTCCGCACGCGCATAAACGATGTAGGATGCACCCGCCTTAGCATCATGCGGGATGGTCAATCCATAGACAATATAACGTTTAAGTTACATGAAAACATAAAGCCAAATCATTCACGCATGGCGCATATAACATATGCTCACGCAGGTTCTTAATATGGTGCGCTCGCGCAGGGCAAACATAAATGCCCGCGTTGATTCTAACATATGCTCGCGCCGGGCGCACATAATGTGCCCGCGCTGATTCTTAACATAGCGCGCTCGCGCAGGGCGCACATAACAAATGCACGCGCTGACTAACATGGCGCGCATAATATTTACAATCACCTAAATATTAGGTTGATTACTTAGTTTAAGGGGTTGGGAATTTACCGGGTGTCACAGTTTCACAAGCCCAACTCGTCTCACTTAGAGGTGCATAAATCGGGTTTTTCAAATACCCGGGTTCGGGTATGGAACCAGGTTCGGGAATGACCGGGTATTGGAAAATCGGATATTCACAATACCCGAGTCGGGTTCGGTTCCGGGTATTCTCTCTAAAAACCATACTCTATTATGCATCAAGTTCGGGTCGGGTATCGAACCGGGTTTTCTAAAACCGGGTATTTGAATACCCTATTTTCGGGTATTGAAAAAACTCTATTTTTGGGTTTTTTTGTGGCTTTTTTCGGGTATAGATTGGATATTTTTAAGGGGTTACAAAATTTAGGGGTATTTTTGGGTATTTTTCAGGTATTTTTCGGGTATTTGAAAAACCCGGTTTCGGGTACTGGAAAAACCCGGTTACGGTTTTCGGGTATTATCGGGTATAAATCGGGTCCGGTTCCGGGTACGGGTTTTGATACTGAAATGCATACCCTATCCGTACCCTACGTGTAGGGTCAGGTATTAAAAACCTGGGTATAAAAAAATAGGTTCTAGGTATTTATTTCGGTTCCGGTTCCGGTTCCGGTTCCGGTTCCGGGTTCGGGTTTTTTTCACCTCTAGTCTCACTAAAAGACGGTATCAAACATTCAAACTATCAATATGTTCCTCTAAAGCCCATCTAAAAAGTTTTATGGCCCATAACCAAAAATCTGCCTAGTTTCCCCCTTTCAGTTTTGTAGAATATACTTGGTATAACTATTATACCAAGTTGCATATAGGGTGTGTTGATTGATAAATTACACCAATTACTTGTCAATATTTTGGATCTGTGTAGTGTATGCTAATTGATAGATTATACATACTACTTTTACATTATTACGGGTTTGCATGTAGCCTGTGGCCCTGTGCTAATTATTATGGGTTTGCTTGTAACATGTGCTAATTGATGTGTTAAACCTATTAGTTGTTATGCACCGTATGAGTTAAAGCTTATACCGTAGATCTTATGTTAAGTATTACCGTTATGTCAATATGTCGTTGTCATGTGCTACAAAAGTACAAAGTAAAACACTTGTTGCGATAGAATTTTAAGATGTCGGATTTTAGAAAAGAGTGGATGTGTCTTTATTAAGTTAGCTTGTTTCAATAGGCTTATTTTATACGATAATAAGACTATGGGAACCTACGGTTTTGAAAATAGAAATCTAGGATGTCACTTTTTTAAAGTACCAAAAACAAACGAGTTAAGGTGCACGGTAGGTAAAGATCACACCATGAAGAAACACTAACCGGACCCCGGGCAGATTACTGGTAACCTGGGGGTTGGATAGCTGTTTCCCACGAGGGGTTAGACCCTTGGAAGATGGTTCTTCTGATAACCTGCAAAACAGACACCGTGAGCTCGTCACTGAGAAGGGGGGGGTTCCTCCTTGTGACCACCCTCCGGCGTGAGAATCAGACTAGATTGCTCTTTAAATATAAAAGTATATTAAGAGATTGCTAGAGCAGATATCAGGTATAATATGATGATAATGTAGTAAGATATGTTATCCTTTGATGATCATACCATTTGGGGTATTTATAGCCGAAGGTAGGTTTCCAAGGAGGTATGGCCGGCTGCAACAGTGTTCCTGTTCATCAACAGTAGCCTACGCACGTGCCCTGCTGGTAGTTGGTGGGTAGGCAGCGGCTGATAGCGACCAGGCCTGCTGTATACTATTCCCTTTCCACCAACTGCCGGCTACACACGTGGTATGACAGTAGTTGGTGAGTAGGCAGCGGCTTAATAGTGATACAGTACAGGAGCATGCTGCTCGCCATACTGTATCAGTGAGCTGTCGTATCCCTGATCAGATCTTTCGCCCATACCTCGTCAGGTACAGTGAAAGGTCCTTCAGTATAGACTGGCTTATTTGGGCGGGAGTATTCCCCCTCCCGCCTCTGTGCGGGATTGCTCCCGGCTTTGCTCATTCCTTCAGGTGACACTGAATGATCGAGAGCTAAGTACCTAGTGCGTGTAGCCATGCTGCGCGGGTGGCCTTCCCTCATGGCTTGTATCCGAGGCTGCGGGAACAGGCGGAGTCCTTCACCATGGGAGGCATTTCCTGCGGGACCAGCTTGCATACTGCGCGTAAGGACGTCACTTCTCTGAGCATGGTTGGTCCTGCGGATCCAGTTGGTCTCTGCGCAGACGTCCCTGTTTAAGTTGAGTCTTGCGGGTCCAACTGGGCTCTGCTGGGACCTACCTCTTCAAGTCCCCCCAGTCCAATGTTCTTCTCATGCGTGTTTAATAAAGTGAGGTGAACTTTTGGACTTAAGCAAAGGGTTTTGAAAAGGGTTTTGTAAGGTTTTCCATGGGAAGTCCTTGTCACTTGCAGAAATGCCCGAGTTTCCTGCTTGGTCTTTGGGTATGATGCGGGTAGGTCTGTAACCTCCTCGCAAGTCAGGAGCATTGAGTCCCAGTTGTGTGGATTCTCCATGAGGTTTTGGTAGTTTTGAACATAGTGATCAATTATGTTAAAACCACCAATTCCATCCTGGCGCTTCAAACAACGTAGTTCTCAATGTTCCCGCTATGCGGGGATGTTATTTCCGTTTCCGCAAGCATTGCCCAGAAGATCCTTCCTGGTTTCAATTCCCAGCGGAGCGCTAGGTATGTGAAGGGTTTTGCCTTAACACTGTACCAGCGCTCGTCTTACGGTTACTTTACTTCCAAGGTATTCCTAGCGTCAATTCCCGGCAGGTGCTAGGTACGTGAAGGGTTTTGCCTTTACACTGTATCCGCGCCTGTCTTATAGTTACTTGGTTGCCGAGGAATATTTGGCTTCAATTCCCTGCGGGTGCTAGGTACGTGAAGGGTTTTGCCTTTACACTGTACCCGCATTCGTCTAACGGTTACTTGTTCGCCAGGGTTTACTTGGCTTCAATTCCCTGCGGGTGCTAGGTATGTGAAGGGTTTTGCCTTTACACTGTACCCGCATCCGTCTAACGGTTACTTGTTTGCCAAGGTTTTGGCTTCAATTCCCTGCGGGTGCTAGGTATGTGAAGGGTTTTGCCTTTACACTGTACCCGCATTCGTCTAACGGTTACTTGTTCGCCAGGGTTTACTTGGCTTTAATTCCCTGCGGGTGCTAGGTATGTGAAGGGTTTTGCCTTTACACTGTACCCGCATCCGTCTAACGGTTACTTGTTTGCCAAGGTTTACTTGGCTTCAATTCCCTGCGGGTGCTAGGTATGTGGAGGGTTTTGCCTTTACACTGTGCCCGCATCCGTCTAACGGTTACTTGTTTGCCAAGGGGTAAGGGGTATTTTCCCGCTTACTTTTTAATATTTTTTAAATTTTGAATTTTGAAATTCGAAGAGTTGGTGGAAAGATAAGAACAGTCCAAACCTCTGAAACGTCGTGTGACGGTTTCTTCTGACTGTGTCAGGACGTGCAGGAAGTTATGGTGACGTGACAGAACATGGTCATTCCAGTCGCTTTTTCAGGCGCGTGGGCGTGATTTTTCGGGCGCGTGGCCGCGAAATTACTGGCACACGTCCTTTCAACAGCTGTTGCCAGCCTGCTTTTTGCCACGTGTCATAGTTTCATTGCACCTTTGATTTCTCTCTCCTCCGCATTAAATTCACCGCATTAATTGCGATTACTATATAAAGGGGAAGAGGGTTATTTGTAATTCACACTTTCACCTTTCTTCTTCTTCTTCTTAGTGATTTCCGGCAAATACTCCCCTTTTTCAGGCAAGCATTTTCCCGAAATCACTTCTCTTTCTGCAAAAATGTCTTCTCATGATGCCGACGATCAGAAGACTGCTGGCGAGTGCCAGTGTTCTCTTCCTGTCGATCTGTACCAGTATATCGTCAGGAAGTTCATGCTCGAGTCTCTCGAGCCTGAGTTTCCTGAACCCCACCATACTGTGTACGATGCCCCTAGTGGCAAGATCGGGGTTTATGCTGCATTCTTTGTCTACGGGAACCTTAGGTTCCCGTTGACAAAGTTTGTGTACCGTGTCCTTGAGAGGCACAGCGTTCATTTGACCGAGCTGCACCCCATGGCGATCGCCAAGATTCGTCATTTTGAGTGGGTGTGCCGGATTCTGGGCATCGAGCCCCATGTGGACCGCCTGATGACCTTCTACACTTGGAGGTGCATCCAGGGGTGGTACAGTCTTACAACCCGGATTAAGGGTTTAAAGATTTGTACCACCGAGCGGAGTCTTCGCTCGTGGAGAAGAGAGTTCTTCTTCATATCCGCTCGCGCCATTCCCATTGCCATGAAGTTCAAGAACGGCCAGGCACTTCAGAGCCTTCACGCCCTCAACTACGAGGAGGCGGAATGGTTCTCGAAGATATCCCGGGTCCAATCCCCGGTTTTCCGTTTTCCGGAGTCAGCGATGGTAATGCTGGGGATGAGCCGAGTGTGGAAGGCGGCGAATGCGCAGAAGGTTCCGATTGTCCTTGAATATGGTTCGAACTCTGTCCCTTATGGTATGTCTTGTTTCTTTTTGTTGATTTTGACTTTTTTCTAACTTTCCTGTTTATTTCAGAGGGGAACGACCTACAGTCGCTCCTGAATCCGCGGGAGGAAGATGGTCCCGCACGGATGGGTACTCGTGCTCTGGACGAGAACGAGTTGCCCATCCTAGAGCAAACTGCGTGTCGGTTCGTGGAGGTTTACCCGCCGGGCCAAGAGATCCTGAGCCACCGACGGCCTGGTAAGCCTATCTTCTACCCTGAACCCCTCAATGCTGTGCCTGCTGCTGGAGTTCTTGACATTTCTTCTTCTGAGGAATCCGCAGAAGGTCCTCCGTTGGTGCGGAAGAAAAAGACTGCTGCCGGCGTGAAGGGGAAGGAGAAGGCCACAGCTGATCCAGTGGTTCTATCTGACACGGAGTCAGATAGTGAAGAGGTGGCGGGGAAGCCCGGTGGTGAGAAGACCACTGCGACCGTTACCTCCGGAGAACCAACGAAGACGACGGTGACCGGTACCAAGAGGCCGGCTCCATCGGGTTCCTCCCCGCCCGTCCGTACGTTCAGGGTCAAGAAAACCCGTAAGTATAATCATAATGCCTTTGTAGATTTGTCAATAATTTTCTTTTAACACTTTCTTCTTTGTGCAGGCGTGGATGTTGACGCAATCCTGGGTGAAACGCAGGGGAGTACTTCCTTGCCAATGATGGTAGGCTCGGTCAGCCTTCCTGAGGCGTCGACCCAGTCGCCTGCGCCTGCATCCGCTGGTCCAGTTGGTCGTTCCGTCGAGCCAACTGTTCCGGCCGAGATGACGTCACCGCCGGCCGTGAGTGCGATTTTTACAGCATCCTTCACGGAACCGGCGGTTACTGCTGCTTTTAAGGAGGCGGCGACCGCGGCGGAGACAACGACGGCGACCACGGCGGCTGCCACCATGCCTGCGCCACCGGCACCAATGTCCGGACCATCAGGTACGCGCAGGGCTTCACGCCGATCTTTGCCACCTTCCCGTCTGCCTGACCTGTTGGATGGATTTCCTTTAGGTTCAGGTGATGGGTTTGGCGGCTATCGGCCTGTCATTGACCCTACAGGTGCGTAGGGTTCCTTTCTTTTTCCCTTATGTTTTTCATCATCTTTTCCTTACTGCTTTTGTTTCTTTTGCAGTGTCGGATTCCAATGAAGTGTATGTTCCTCGATGGAACATACGCCGAGGAACAACCCTTCGCACACCCGTGGAGTGCGTGGACTGGGTTCGCCACGCTGCTCCTCCGGGCGCGTTGGGGGAAGCCATGGTTAGCTACCAGGAGGGTAGGCTAACTAATGAGCTTCGGGTTCTCCAGGCCCGGATGCAGCCGCGCGTCGAGCTGCTTTGTCGTGAAAACGACAAGTTGAAAGCAGCTCATGCCAAGGACATATCTGAGGCGCGTGCTCTTCGGGAGGAGAACCAACAGCTGGCGGCAGCTGCCGCCGACAAGGAGAAGGCCTTCAAGGCCCGCGAGGTTGAAGTTCAGGCGCGACTCGAGGCCCGCTCCAAGGCTGCCCAAGCTGTGAATGAACAGCTTCGGTTGGCCAGGGAGACTGCGCGAAACGCAACCGAGAGGGCTGCCAAGGCTGAAGCCGTTGCTGAGCCTTTGCGTGTGGAGAATGAGGAGCTCAAGGCCAAATTAGAGGCTCTCCAACGCGCTCATGATGCCTTGGCAATGGAAGATGCCAAGAAACTCCAGGAAATCCTGGACCAAAGGGGGGTGCTTGACCAGACCCAGCGGAAGCTTAAGGGCGTCGAAGAGGCTGCCGCTAAGGAAGTTTTACTTGCCAACCTTAACAAGAGCGAAGCCGAACGTGGGACATCTGCCCCGATCCGACCCGACCCAGGTACCCGTTTCTCTGACCCGATCTCTCTTTTATTATTTAATATTTATACTTATATTTTACTTTTAATAATAATATATATTTTCCTTCCCGCCTCTCTCTCTCTTTCTTTCCGCCGTCCCGTCCCTCTTCCTTCTCTCTTTCCGCCTTCTTTTCCCTCTTGTCGCCGCCCCGCCCTTACGCCTTGTTTCCCTCCTCTTTGCTTGTCCTTTGGTTCTTCCCGCCTAAGGATGTCTGCAGCTCCACGCGCCAGACTCCTTACATGGAAGCCTGCGTGAAGACATCTTGTTCCTGCGATGCGTGAAGAGAACTCTTCTCGCAGCGCGCTAAGAATGCATGTTCTTCCCGCAATGCGCTAAGAATGTATGTTCTTCCCGCGATGCGCTTAGAATTCTTGTTCTTCATGCAGCACGCTAAGGATTTGTGATTCTTCCCGCAGTACGCTAAGGATTGTTGTGCCAGCCTTCGCGCTCGCGCACTCAGCCTTCCCGCGCTTAACCCTTGTATCTTCTGTTTAATCTAGCCGTTTGCTTTTGTGTTGTCTTATCTTCTGTGCTGTTGACCTAACCTATCTAATGTCTGAATAGTTACTTTCGGCGCAGCATGCGTACCAACCCCCATTGGTTGGTAGAAAAAGTGACTGACATTATCTTTTGAGATCTGCTTTTGCCAAGCTTTATCCAGTACCTTTATCTGATCCGCCCATGCTTTTTTTACTGTTCCCTGACAGCTTTATCTTGCCCCCTGCAGCTGCCATATCTTTTAATATCTTTTGCTTTTGGAATCTTTTGCTTTTTGAGATCTTTTCCCCTTTTCTAGGGATTATGTCTCCTAGGGTTTTTCTATAAATAATAATAATATTTCATAACACATCACACACAAAACACTTAATCTCTCCTGTTCTCTTGCTCCTTGCTCTCTCTGCCGTCTTCCTCTCTGCCTCCGTCTTCCTCCTTGTTCTTCCTGCTTTTCCGGTAATATATATTATATATAATAGTTTACTTATTAATTATGCTAACTTATAATCAAGACTTAAAACCAATCGTTAAAACAATAATCTTTAATTATAGGTTAACTTTGCTTGTTTAAAAGTTGGTTCTTGCTTTATCTATCACTGCATCGTTTATCAAGTGAGTTATCTCGTATCTAATCCCTTTTTATTTTAAATGCTTTGGGATGTTCATGTGTTCATACAAAACTTGAGTCTTAAATTTGTTTATGAACTTTAGTCGCGCAGTATCCCATGTGTTGAGGACGTTTACTTGGCTGTTTATTTGTATGTGTGTATCATTAACCGCTTTGTTCGGCCTATTCCGCAGTTCCGTTGGTACCATTAGTTGAACACGGGAGACCTATCGTTTACGGTTTTCTTTGTTTACACTTGCACAGATGTTTTCTCGTTTTTATGCTCAATTGGGAGCATGGATTGAACTATGATCTATGAACTATCTTAGGCTTGATCACAATCTGATTACACCCTTGTTAAACTCTAGACATACACGTGTTGCGCGCAGATTTACTGTGATTATCTATGATTATCTATTAAACTTGATTTCTCACCAACACGCAAGTGTTTGACGTTTATTTTAACACATGTTCAGGTTTGCAGTAGCTGTTTTGGAGCTTGTGGACACGTAGGACGTTTTTACTTTTGGACCTAGAATTAAAATGTATCAAGACAAGTTAATGTTGTTTGAATGTTATAATTTATAATATATTGATTTATGTTTAATTTATGTTCTTTATTTTCCCCGCTGCGCGTGCGCGATAAAATGTGTATTAATAAATATTGACACCAATAGTGTCACGAGTAATGAAACAATATGTGGCGCCCCGATGTATAATCCGCCTTTGGTCGGGGTGTTACAGAACGCGCCCATACCGAAGCTCAAGCTGCCCTCCGATGGCTTCTTCGAGAAGCGTTGCCTCAGGTATGTTTAGATTTATCTTTACGCATTTCTTTTGTAAGAAAAGGTTCTAATACTTGTGTTTTCTTTGTAGGTTGTGCGTCGGGTCTTTTCAGAGACCTCTTACGATGATGCTATGACCGCAGCCCTCAACGCTTCTCATGATGATGGGGAAAAGGCCGGCTTCATGCTTGGTCTAGGGTTTGTTGAGAAAGGCGTCCCGCCTTCCAACTTCCCTTTGTTCAATGTGGATACTGAAGCCATTTATGACCAAGCATTGAACCAATACGCCGCCTTCCCGCATCCAGTGGTGGAGAAGGTGGACGAAGTAGCTGCTGCTGATGATGGGTTAGCTGTCCTCAAAGCGTTCCTCGAACCACCCCGTTCTGACGGAGCGGGTCCAAGTGGTAGCGGCCCTGAGGCTTGATCCTGAAGATCCCTTCCCATTGCTAAGACTTGTATAGTTTTTTATTTTTTCTTTTAGGCGGGTAGTTACCCGGCCATTCTTGTAATATATTCTTGAAATATTAATCTTTTTGCGTATAAGATTGTTATTTCCTTCTTTGGGTTCCTTGCTTTATAAACTTATGACTTGCATACTTAGTTTAAATTAGCAATTTTCCAAGTGTTTAGAATAAGAACCTTTGAACGTGGTTGATAGTGGGTTAAAGTTTCGCTTCCTCCTTCGTGATTGTGCGGGTAGAACCGTCACTTGCACTTGGTAGGATGGCTAAACTTTAACTTTTATCTAACCTGCGTGCTGGTTTTTCTTACTTTCTGAGGATAAGTTAACCTTTGAACGTGGTTGATAATAGGTGTGAAGTTTTGCTTCCTCTTTCGTGATTGTGCGGGTAGAACCGTCACTTGCACTTAGTAGGATGGCAAAACTTTACCCTTATCTGACCTGCGTGTAGGTTTTTCTTACCTTTTGAGGATAAGTTAACCTTTGAACGTGGTTGATAATAGGTGTGAAGTTTTGCTTCCTCTTTCGTGATTGTGCGGGTAGAACCGTCACTTGCACTTAGTAGGATGGCAAAACTTTACCCTTATCTGACCTGCGTGTAGGTTTTTCTTACCTTTATAAGAATTTTGTTTTGAACCGTTCGACGCGCGGTTGTCGATAGGTTAGTGTTCATTTTCCTTTCATGATTCATGCGGATAGACCGGCACTTTCATTTAATGGAATAATTGAACTCCTTCAACTGACCTGCGTGAAAGTTTGCCACGTTATTGGGTTCGTGCGGGTAAGACCGCTTTCCCACGCAACGACTTCACGTAATGTGAATGCCGTCACCAGTGTTGGATAGTTTTAACCGTTCGACGCGCGGTTGTTGATAGGTTATTATTCAGTTTCCTTAATGATTCATGCGGATAGACCGGCACTTTAATTTTTGGGTGCTGAACTTTTTTTTTTCCCCTTCAACTGACCTGCGTGAAGGTTTGTCACGTTATTGGGTTCGGGCGGGTAGGACCGCCTTCCCATGCAATGACTTCACGTAATTATGCGGTGAAAACCGGCATATTAGTGTCCAGAAAAGTATTAAATGTAAAATCATCAGCTTCGATATTCTTAAGAGAATCATTTCCATTAGAAGTGGCTCTTGGCCTTTTCTTTACAAATTGGAATTGATTTACATGCAAACTGTGTAAATGAGCTCCCTTCCTTGTCGGGATGGGAGTGCCATCGAGCCGATACGCACCTGGTTCGGGATCTCGTTCTTTACGCAGCATGTAGTCTCGATTTTGAAGCTGGAATTGATTCGTGTTTTCCCCAGCTGGGGTTCTATACACACCCGCCTGCTCAGCCTTTATTACGCCACGAGGTGCGCGAGCGTCCCATCTCTGACAAATGCTTCGACCATATCTTTTACATCTATGCATTCTTCAGTGTTGTGGCCCTTTGTCTTGTGAAAGTCACAGTATTTGCTCCGATCTGCATCGTGACGATGTCGGATTATTGGCGGTTTTGGCCATGGGAGCCCTTCAGTGGCGAATATCTCAGTGACGCTTTTGGTGAGTGGCGTCCATCTGGAGTTCCGGTGCGACTGTACATTATCCCTTCCGCCCAACCGATTTTGCAAGCCGGATGAGGTGTCAAAGTTTACCCTTGACTGCCAGATGCCTAGCTTTCGTTTTTTATTTAATCGGGCGGTGAGGACGTTGTCTTCTCTCGTCCTCTGGGTGTAGAGGTTTGTGCTCTGTGGGAGATCTCTACCCAGTTGTTTCTCTGTTTCCGCATAGCGTTTTGCTGCTGTCATGATGCCATCCCATGTGGATGGCATGCCATCTTTACCCGTTAGGGTGCGGATGAGCTCTGGGTCATGTGCGCCCTGGATGAAGGCAGCGCGAACAAGATCTTCACTGATATTGCCCAAACTTAGCTTCTTTGAGTTGAAGCGAGTGATGAAGTTTGGCAGAGATTCGTCCTCCTCTCGTATGCATTTGAGGATTGTCCATTGCTCCTCGGTATACTTCCGTTGCTGGCTGAAGTGTTGGCTAAACTTCTGTTGGAAGTCTGCCCAGTCGTAGATGTGGTTGACCGGTAGACGATCGAACCATGCTCTAGCAGCCCCAACCAGCGTCATTTGGAACATGTAACACCACGTGGGTTCCGTCCAATTGCTGACGGTTGCCCCTGCTATGAACCTGTTCAAATGATCGTCTGGATCAGATATACCGTCATATGTGCCTATGTTGGGCATTTGTTTGGCACTCTTTGGGGCGATTGCCTCAGCAATGTCCCTCGCAAATTTGGACGTTCCTGCATTTGCAACGTTTGGTCTGAACGTTTTAGAGAAGTCTCGTGGACTTCCACCTGTGCTTTTTGGTTTGAAGGCTTGTCCAAAATGCCTTTTCGGTTGGGATTCCGTTTCCTTATGCTTCCCTTTTGCCCTATGGCGAGGGTTCGCGTCGGAGTCGGATTCCTCCGAGTCATCCTCCCAGTATTCGAATTCGTCGGCCTGTTGCACGGAACGCAAGCGTTCGTCCAACTCAGCCTGGAATTCCTTTTGTCGTGCCTCCGCCCATGCCTTAACTTCATCGAGAGTTTGGCGGGGGAGTCTTCGTTTCTCAACCTGGGTATCAGTGGATCCCAGTAGGCGATCATTTACTGCACTTGCCCCTGCTTTGGTAAGTGGGGTAGTGTTCGTAAAATTTACTTCGCTTGCCCCGGCTTCGGTAGCCGGGGTAGTGTTTGTAAAAACTGTGTTGCCGGTATTCCCCCTAGTAGCAGGGGTTATGGTTACCGGAATTTCTCTAACCATCTTTGCAGAAGTTTGAAAAAACTGGAGAAAAATAAAGTTCTAGCTTTATGCACGGATGGCGCCAATGAAGAAACACTAACCGGACCCCGGGCAGATTACTGGTAACCTGGGGGTTGGATAGCTGTTTCCCACGAGGGGTTAGACCCTTGGAAGATGGTTCTTCTGATAACCTGCAAAACAGACACCGTGAGCTCGTCACTGAGAAGGGGGGGGGGGTTCCTCCTTGTGACCACCCTCCGGCGTGAGAATCAGACTAGATTGCTCTTTAAATATAAAAGTATATTAAGAGATTGCTAGAGCAGATATCAGGTATAATATGATGATAATGTAGTAAGATATGTTATCCTTTGATGATCATACCATTTGGGGTATTTATAGCCGAAGGTAGGTTTCCAAGGAGGTATGGCCGGCTGCAACAGTGTTCCTGTTCATCAACAGTAGCCTACGCACGTGCCCTGCTGGTAGTTGGTGGGTAGGCAGCGGCTGATAGCGACCAGGCCTGCTGTATACTATTCCCTTTCCACCAACTGCCGGCTACACACGTGGTATGACAGTAGTTGGTGAGTAGGCAGCGGCTTAATAGTGATACAGTACAGGAGCATGCTGCTCGCCATACTGTATCAGTGAGCTGTCGTATCCCTGATCAGATCTTTCGCCCATACCTCGTCAGGTACAGTGAAAGGTCCTTCAGTATAGACTGGCTTATTTGGGCGGGAGTATTCCCCCTCCCGCCTCTGTGCGGGATTGCTCCCGGCTTTGCTCATTCCTTCAGGTGACACTGAATGATCGAGAGCTAAGTACCTAGTGCGTGTAGCCATGCTGCGCGGGTGGCCTTCCCTCATGGCTTGTATCCGAGGCTGCGGGAACAGGCGGAGTCCTTCACCATGGGAGGCATTTCCTGCGGGACCAGCTTGCATACTGCGCGTAAGGACGTCACTTCTCTGAGCATGGTTGGTCCTGCGGATCCAGTTGGTCTCTGCGCAGACGTCCCTGTTTAAGTTGAGTCTTGCGGGTCCAACTGGGCTCTGCTGGGACCTACCTCTTCACACCACTAATCGATTTATTGTATAGAAATATGCATGCTTTATTTTGCATATGCTTTATTTCGGAACTATAAGGTGAGTATAGATGAAAACTACACAATTGGAAAGAACCATTTAACTACCAACTTAAAACCATTTACTTTATTTTTAAAAATATATATAAGACAATGGAGGTGCGGTGGTATGGTCCATGGGATGTGGAATATGCTACATGAACGCCACCTCATTTTCATATTATTTTCAGACGAAGCCAAAAAAAATGGGGCGTGGTTTCACTTTCCACATGTGCCACACCATTTATGTTTTAATGAACATTTAATTAATTAAATTTTATTAACAATTATTAAACATTTTTTTAACTTTAATTAATAAAAATACGTAACATAAATTTTAAAATACTACATAATATAATTTTAAAGTATATTTAAATATTTAAAAGTACTAGCAAACCAAGGTAAAGTAAAACTACAACCTGCTAGTCGTCCGATCGGGTGTGTTGGGCATCCTTTTTTTGAACCACTTACTGCCCACGTTAAACTATGTAGAAAAATATCCCAGACTAATACAAGTTTGAAAACTTGGTTGTATTCCTTGAAGTATGCCTTTTGTGACTCATTTTGGATCTTGTGGTCGTTTTGTCTATATTTGCTGTTGATGAATTTATTATTATACATATATAACGAAACACCTTGATGTATTTAAGAGCATATACATGTAAATCAAACAATTTTTAAAAATAAGTTTTAAACGTATAATATTTTATTTGAATCCATATATGTATAACTTTGTTGAATTTTTGAATATAAATTATATAAGGTGAAAAAAAATAATACTTCAAGACTAAGGCAAGGCGAGTGACAAGGCGAATGTACATCACGTGTTCACCTGCACTAGTTGCAGTTAGAGGGAGGGACAAATTGTCACAACTTACCATAAGTATCAAAGATTGCATAAATTATTAATGCGTGATAAGAATCAAAACTAGTGTGCACACATAATATCATATCTAAAACATAGTACTTTGAATTAATCATTTTATATATAATAGTATCGTGTAAATATATAACTAATAAATTAAACAAAACTTATACAAATAAAAGACCGGTTTAGTATCAAAAGCCTGGTCATATAGAGTAAGTTCGGGTTCAAACTCGTTTTTTTTAATAGAGCCGCAAGCTCAAGTTTGAGCTCGACTCAATTCTAGCTTTTAACAAGCTAATCTTTAGTAGTTACTAGCTTCTTAGCTTGCTTACGCCCCACCTGGTTACTCACATATATATTTTTTTTGATAGACCTACAAAAAGGGTATCATTGTATTAAATCAAAGATGCTACAATATAATAGCAACATCATATTACACCCAAACACCTGAATAGATATGCCATGGTGACATATATATGTAACCCCGTTTGCATAATAAAATTAAAACCCCTCCAACTCTCGCAAGTTAAACTCATATTCTTTGATCTATTTTTCACTCACAAGAAGCGCAATGCTTTTATTTCACCAATGACCCTATAAATATTGATCGTCTTCCTTTCAAATACCAATGAATTCCTTGCCCTCCACAAGCACCAAATCGTCATAAGAAATACCGTACGAGACATTTTTGCTTTCCGTGGAGGTAACGAGGAAAAGTTATGCAAGTCCAACACGCCTCTAGTTGAACCCACATAGATTGGAGGCACCTTGCACCACATAGAAATGATGTTCCATGTCGATTGCGCGAATTGACATGACACAATCAAATGTTCCGCCGACTCAACCTCCTCTTCACAAATAAAAAGTTAAAAACCTGATTACACATCTTCTTAAATAAAAAGACATGCGCCCATAAAATCAAACACCATCTATGCAGAAGAACAAACAGAATTTTCGAGCTAAAATATATTTTAAAAACTTATTTGTTCTTTTAGTAAAAATAGAATTATACAAAGATATTTTCTTTACCGATATCTTAAGTCGATCTCAGTTTCAGCTTTTTTAAACATGTTTTTTAGTGAAGATTTCCCCCTTTACTTTTATTTAGGGATTCTTGCCGTGGGACCGTCGAGGTAGGAAACATCGTGGAGGAAAAAGATTCTAACCAAGTAAAAATATTTAAATTCATGTATGTTTAAACTCTTCCTGTCAAAAAAATTTCTTTTTAAGGAATACTATATATATATTTTTTTCAAAATTTTGTTTACAGATTTATTACTACTTTATTTCGTGCGTGTGTATATATATATATGGTAAAGTTAAAATAAAAACCTTACTTAAGTTGTGAAAACTCTATAAACCCATTCTCAACCACATGTTTTTAATTAAAGTTTGAAACTTGTGACCCACAATTAAAGTTAATAAAAAATATAAATATAACTTTTTCTCTCTTCTGAAAACATATATAAAAATTAGTAAAAAAATGTTAAAAAATAGCAAAACATTTTTTTTTAGTTTTCGATTTTTGTATTAAATGTTACAACATATATTACGTGTGTAACAAAAAAAAAACAAAACGATGTTACATAGAGTTTTCACAACTCAAGTGGGTTTTCATTTTATACTTCTCCTATATATATGTGTGTGTGTGTATTTTAGAGATCATTCTTTATTAGTATTGTAGACCATGACGGATTTAGAAGAACCTTTGAGGTTTGGTACGAGTTAATTTTTTTTAACACTAAAAATGTACTTTGCTAAAAGAGTTGAGGGTTGCACGACAACCATTCAACCTATCCTAAATCTGCCCATGATTGTAGATGTAGATGGTTTTTATATTTTAGTATAAATTAGGTGTGTTTAAAGCTCAAACTTTTAATGATATTATTTCATGGCATTCCCACTTTAATAAAGTGGTTAAGATGTGAAATCTGATCAATTGTTCAATCCTTGTAGCGTAACAATTTACCGTTAAAAAAATGACGTTATTTGATGTTTAAATGATCTGGCCAATAAACCAATAAAATGAATGTTTTGATAAATATCAATTTATCATCAGAACATTTCTGGCGGCATACTATATTTATTACAATTTAACTAAAGTTTAATTAGCTTGTTTATTGTAATCAACCAACTTTTTTTTTATAATATTTCAATAATGAAATTTTGGTTTCTGCGTATTAAAACACTCTTTTACACGTGAAATGTTGAATGTTATAATAATAACAGGTTACTAAAAGTTTAATTCTCAAAAGTTTCTTCGTGACTCACAAGTAGAACGCTCTTATTAAGTTTGTATATCATTTTCTTGGTATAAAACATTCGATAAGAACGTGAATGTGAATCTAAATCCTTAAATTTTCTTTTTGCTAAATTATTTAAAGCAGTTTTATAACCTGGTTTTATATTTCGACTATAGATATATTTGTATTGAATTAACTTGACTGAAATGACGTTAAAATCAATCTTTAAAAACACACACAAACACATGTACATGTGTATGTGTGTGAAGATTTGGATTTACTGATTGAAATGATATTGAATTCATTAACCAAATTATTCAAATCCTAAACGGATCAATTACCAATATCTAAATACCAACACATCGATTATAGGTTCAATTTAGATAATAATCAAAGCATGCAGACTCATATTTACGTTAAACCATATCATATAAAATGTATGTGTATATAGTGTACACTAGTGTGAAGCATTAAGACTGAATATTTTGGAACGAGGTTAGTTAGCGAAAAGTCACATCACTCTCATGTAGCTAAGGATGATTAACTAACTAACCTATTAAATGGTTGCAATGGTTCGATAAAAATGTGAGTGAGGTATTTTAATTAGTGATTTATAGTTGGTCCCACCATCAATGCCCTTCATCCGTTTACTTTGATGGCGCCTAGGGGTTCATCATCCTCAATGGCACCCCCATTACTTCATATGTAATGATGTTTGGCACCCAAAAATGTGAGTGGGTTGTTTTGCTTGGTTGGATTTGTAGTTGGTCCAACCATCAATGCCCTTCATCCCTTTATTTCGATGGTGCCAAGGGGTGCATCATCCTCAATGACGCCCCCATTACTTCATATGTAATGTTGTTTGGCCCTGAAAAATGTGAGCGGGTTATTTTAATTGGTTGAATTTAAAGTTGGTTTGACCATCAATGCCTTTAAATCTTCAATGACGTCTAAGGGTCTCAATGGCGCCCCCATTACTACATATGTAATGATATGTTTGGCCATCAAAAATGATGATGTACACAAGAATTTTCACAACCCCCCCCCCCTCCATAACACATAATCTCATAAATCTATGGTTATCAAATCCCATATCTTAATATAATTCAATAAAAATTTTCTTTAATTTTGGGAAAAATAAGTACTTTTATATAAATTAGTACTATAAAGTTAGCTTTAAAAAAAATAAAGTTAGCTTTTCTTAATCCTTATATAAAGAATTTTAAATTATAATCAATATTATGAAAAAAAAAATCTTTTACATTACAATAAAAACTCCAAAACTTACACGAAGTATGTAGAAATTTCCCTCATTAAGCAAAAACAAACTTTGCTTTTGGCATTTACATTGAAGTAAAGGCAAAGTATACAAGTGATTTTGCCCAATGTACCACTAGTTATTAATCTATACAACTATTTCTTGGGCCGATCTTGACGGTAATCAGTGTTTCGGGCCCCCACATGTCTCCCCCCCATCCCATCTTTCTTTTCCTTCACCTTTTATTCCCTATTTATAAAGTTAAATTAATATTTTATTCATTTATAAAATCTTTTAAAGCTTATTCATCGTATAAAGTAAAAAAGCTTCGTTTTATAAAATTACTTCATAATATATTTTTTACAACAAAAACTCAAATACCCAGCATGACCCTGACAAATAGACCACCTTTCCACTCGATAAACAAAACAAGGTGATCCGGTCCACCCATACAGGATAAACCCACAACTAAGAAAACATCATGGCTCAACCCAAAACAAATTGCTTCATATGAAACTCGAACCCACAACCTCTCACAAATAAATTCAAGACTGCTAACAAAAGATCCCGTCCTGGATCTTGCTTACACTGATTTCCTACCATAACCTTTTCAAAACCACAAAGTGACATAGCATATGCTATACTTTATTACTTTACTTGATTCATTGGTTAGCGGGGTATTAACGAGTACCATGAGTTTTTCTGTAAAATGCTTTTCTAATAATAATAATAATAATAATAATAATAATAATAATAATAATAATACACACATACCTTTTTGTTTTGTTGATGGTGTATGAATTTTTCCTATAAATCCACCCATAATTCTTCCCAAGTCTCTTCCCCCTCTCCTTCTTCTCTTTCTCAGATCCTTAAGATCATCATCATCATCATCATCATCATCATCTTTCTGTTCTTTCATCAATTGTTTTCAATTGATATTCTGCAAAACTCCCAAGTATCTTTTTTCCAATTTGCAATCTATCTCCTGTGTTGTGTTATTATTAAAAATCAACATTAATGTGCAACCTTTTGTTGTTAATGTTTGAAATACATGTCTCAGATTCTAAGTGAATTGTTTCTTTCCGGGTTTATGATCAATTCCACATATAGACGCAGGACACATTTAGTTCAATCATTTTCCGTTGTCTTCCTCTACTGGTTTTATTACATTTCATGATTATTTTTATGCTCTCTTATTTCACTAGACTATTATAATTATTATAAGTCTTAAAACTATATATTTCCATATATAATTAACACTCTAAATAATATTTCATTTGTCACGTTCAAAATATTCTAATGGCTTCCTCTAGCGGTTCTGGTTCTGGTATATTGAGTTCAGGTTCGGAACAAGATCTTCAACAGATAATGGATCAGAGGAAGCGGAATCGGATGATGTCGAATCGTGAATCGGCAAGGCGATCTCGAAAGCGAAAGCAAAAACATCTAGATGATCTGACGAGTCAGGTGAGTCAACTCATAAAAGAGAACAATGAGATGATGTCTAGTGTTAGCATCACCAACCAACTTTATATGAGTGTGGAGGCTGAGAATCATGTGTTAAGAGTCCAGGTGGCAGAGCTGAGCCACCATCTGCAGTCACTGAATGATATTATTTGTTTTATGCATGTGGACGAGCCGTACGGGTGGGGTGGTGAGTTTGTGGACGAGTTTATGAACAACTCAGTGAGTTATTTTTCGGCTAATCAGCCGATTCTGGCTAATGCAAACATGTTCATGTAGTGAATCAGTTGTGAATGTTAAAAGGGGAAATTGGATTTGTTGGTAGGGAAAAAGGTGTAGTCAGTGGTCCAGTTAATGTTATGATGATTAGATGAATAAGGATTTGTGTACAAATGAAGTAGATGAAGATGGTGTGATGGTGTTGGTGTTGGATACAATGAGTTATGATTGTAATGGGGTAGATCTTGTTAGTGATATTTTATGGTTATGATTATGTGTGTTTTTTTAATGAAAATGTGTTGATTTTATTTAAAGCAAATCTAGGAGTGATTGATTGATCATAGATGTAACTATGGCCATGTTTACTTTAAGCATGAAGTTTAATTGAAATAAATGATTCCGTATGAAGTATTTATAGAAGGATATATTCTTTTCCGAATTTAAAATATGTTGCGAAACCTATGATACACTAGTACATAACTACATATTGCATTATAAATAATCGAGGCGGTGAGAGAAAGAGAAAGCGTGACGGTTATAATGCCTTATGTATTACAATCAAAACACCATATATAAGTGTTTATGTGATTTTCATAATTTTAAACATTTTTTTAATTTTCATATGAACTTCTCCCTATTTATTGGCAGTTTTATTTACGCCAAATTAGAAAAAATTGCACATCGTAATCGAATTGAATTCAAAACATGGATTGGAAATTTTAAAATCAAGTTACATCCGTACCGAATATTGTATTTAATTTTCTAAATCCCCCGTCATATGACTTTTAAAATATATAATTGTATTTTATGTTCTCTCTCTCACACACACTACGTTTTTTTGTATTTACTTGTCATTATTTGTTTATTTATCATAGTTATGTTTTTGCTAACAAACGCTAATTTGAATCGCAGTGTAGTGGTTTTTCAAACTCTTAAGTTCTACTTTAAAAAGATCAAACTTTAAATGACACCAGTTAAATCATCCTCGTACTCAGTAAATTCCACAATTTGATAAACGCCCTATATGTTTTTAAAAGATAAATAATACCACCAAAAATTTATAAATAGATGTGCTCACTAATAATCTTGACATAATGACATAATATCAACCATCGTAACTTTCTAAAAACAAAAAGTTTTACACGTGATATCATCTTTTTATCCTTTCTCTTGAAATCTCTAGATTTATTGCATACGTCATTGTCATAAATTAATAGTAAAAGTACTATATAATATATCATATCATGACTTATTTCAACATTTGATAAACCCAAACATTTGTAATATTTTATTATAATCACTGGAAAAGCCAAATCAAGTTGTTCTTATTTTTTTTTTATCAATATTACATGTTTTAAAAACTAAAACAAATATAACTACTGCATGTATTATACAGAACAATATGTTCAAATTTTCTTTTTAGTAACATCTTTTGGAGAAGTTATCATATAATCACAACTATTTGATCCATCGTGATACTTTGGGTTCTTACTAGTTTGGGCCCGTGTATCACATGGGTAATTGATAAAAATTTTATATTCTAGCCATTAACTGAAATTCAGTCAACAAAATGACCACTTATTTTTCATACAATTATAACTTACATTAAAATTGTAAAATTTACATAAATAAGGTTACACAAATATGTTATAAATAAGTAAAAAAACTTACTTGTACGCTAATTTGTTGTTGTTGTTGTTGTTGTTGTTGTTGTTGTATTGGTAAGTATACATTATTTATCAAAAATCAAAATCTTTAGTTCATGTCTGCTTGTAACTCTTGATAAGGTAACATATAGGTTTGATTGTAACTCTTGATGTAGCCACGCATAATTGTCCGTGCGACAAATAAGGTTCTTTCAAGTACATACCAACCCTAAATAATGATAAATATATCCATGAAACCAACAAAAAATATTCATACACATAAAATATCATACCAGTTAAACAATTAATATGATGTCATTTGAGATCATCTGTTCATGTTTATCCAGAAAACATGATTATCCCAAAAACCAGATTACCTGAACTTTGATGATATAATCATCCTTAGAATCTTTAAAATATCAAATTGATTGATCATGATAACTTTGTAGTCATTAATATTTTGTGTATGATAAATTTTTAATTGATTTTATATTTTACAATTAAAAGTTGTATAGTCAAGCAACCTATAAAATAAAAAATTATAATATAACAAAACGATTTGTCTCATTTCATATGAATGCAATTCATAGGAAAATGACAAAGACATACTAACCTTAAAGCCATTGTTTCAATAACAATGATTATTCTAAGTTAAGAGAATATTAGAAAATTTAAAGTTGCATAAAGTGAAGGTAGCGATTCTTATTTATAATAGTTCAAAGTATTAGATAATAAATGTTTAAATTTTGAATACTAATCCCAAGTTATTAGTTAATATTATGGAAAGCTGTTGAACATCCAACAAACATAGAATGCCTAGGTACTCCGTACGAGGTGATCCAGTGCTAAAGGCCACCGTCAGCTGGCCCAACTCAGCCATACAGAGCCCTTAAGCGCCTCCAAGTTATCTCCAGTTATGGGGAAAACCCACCTGCCCGAAGGCCCACTGGTGGTAAAACCCGGATGCCCTCAGGATCGAACTGAAGATCACAAAGTTCCCAGTCTTCCTTCATTGAGCCACCCATGTCCCCCAAAGTGTTGTAAGTGAGAATTGAACTTGAGTCTCCATTGAGAAACCCAAACTCCCTACCACTACACCATATTGGAAAAGACAACTTATAGAAGAAGAAGAAGCAATGATTATGGATTTTAGGAAAGCATGGTAAATGACTTTTAACCTAATTAACTATTTTTTTACAATTAATATGAAAGCAGAATATCATTGAAACGAAATGAAAAACATTATTAAGTTACAAATAATAATAAAAATAAAAATAATAAATATTTCTATTACCTTACATTAAGGTGTGAATCTTAATGAATTGTTATAACATATTTTTATAATAAATGTATAACTGTATTTATTTAAAAAAAAATTTGTGTATAACTTTATTATTTTGAATATAAACCATAATAAACACTTGAATTATGTACTAAACAACAGAAAACACTAATATAACCCCAATTCGTTATATTTGTGTAAAAATAAAATTAATAAGTTAATATAATATTGAAATTGTGTAAAAACCTAACAAATATGATATTCTGTGAATCTAGATTTCAATATCCTAGATGATATTGAAACAGATTTTTTGATTTAAAATTTTGAATTCGAATGCTTTTAATTAAGTAATTTGTCTTATAAGGCATATTAAATTAAATATATTTAAATGTATAAAAAATGTATAAATCAAGTCATAAAATATATGTCTTAAAGCATTTTGGGGTCTATGAATTGTAATTAGAATATTCAACTTTAATGAATTAATTAAAGTTAAGCACCAAGATTTATGTAATAGGTATTCTCCATGTTTGCAATATTTATACAAAATAATTAGAGAAAATTAAGAAAATACATATTTTTCCGAGTTCAAATACATATGAGAAAATTTTAAATCCAAATATGAAACCCACCTTATATAAAATATTATGCACTGTTGCTCGAATCTCAGTTTAAAAACAATTTGTAGTTTATTACCATACAAATCCAAATTCTTCGACAGTGATGCGCCTTTATTTTCTTTAATTTGCAATTACCTCTGATTTGAAAATTTTTTTTAACAGACCTGAAACTTCAATGTTGAAATATCCTTATTTTCTTATTTCATCATTAATACTAATAAACGAATTGGTTGTGATTTACCTTTAATAAAAATAAATTTGAGTTCATATATTGAAATGACTTAAAGATAAGGGACCATGTATTAAAATAGGCTAAAAAAAGATGAAAAGAACTATAAGATTGATAAGTGGCAAAATTAATTAGTCCTTTGTTAGAATAGATAGAAGATAGGGGGAGGACTAATGTTTGTTTTCTAGTTTTAATTATTTTTTTTAGGAAAACGCATTTTACTCTTATACAAGGTGCATCTTCAAGTCTAGAAATTATGTTTGGAGCCGATATATGCACTTGATACGAACCGTGACCCCTCTCCACCGTCCTCATACAACCCAGATCATAAACTAAAACCATGAGAGAATGAGAAAGAACGACATGCTGCCTTGTTAAAAAAGACCAAATATGATGGGTGGAGTTTTTATATTGCCTCCTTGCTTAAGAGATTAAATCCAGAGGTGGAGACAACTATATGAAGTTATTTTAAAACACGGGTTAGCAGATGAATCGAGAGGAAGCAAGATATATTGAGACTTGAGAGTGAGATGGAGAGATTTTTGTACCAAATGGAACCATATTCATAGCCATCAGTTTATAGATTTTTGAGGAGTGGCTCCTGCAATCGATTAAATAGCTGCTTGCTAGTCTTTTAATGGTCATTAAGAAGATACATCTTAATGGTTCATAAACCTTATGTCTAAATGGTTATAAAAAGACTACTTCTTAACCGTTTAGATTTAAAACTACCACTTAAGAGGTTATGAATCATTATAAAGTTAGCTTCTTAATAACCATTAAGAGACTACAAAACAACTTATTATCACCTTATATTGAAGCCTTGAAGGGGTGTGACGGGGGATGAGTGAATAAGTGCATAGTTATGTTTTTTATATTTTTATTTGTTTATTAGTTTATAAGGTCATAATAAACATTAGCATATATATTAAAAGGAGGATTTCCTCCTCCTCACAAAACAACTATTCAATTTACTATTCCTATTTATTCTTTTTTTTTTCTTAACTTCACTATTTTTTTTACATATGTTGTGTTTATTTTTTTTATTACTTACATTTTACTTTGTTATATTTGTTATTTATATTGTTTTAACTTTTTAAATAGAGTAGAGGTCAGTACACTATTAGATGGTTTTTATATTTAACAAACTGTATTTCTAAACTTTAACTTGGGTAGGTGTCGGCTTTACAAGTTTTATTTGTCGGTTAAACAATTTTCTTAAACTTTGCTTTCGTATTTGCTATAGTTGGTCCTTAAAATGATTGAAACTTTTTTCATGATTTAAAAATATCTCATCGTCACATGTTTTTATATTCGTGTTTCAACGTTTAATACCGCGCCTTTAAATATGATTTTTTTGGCTCCCTAATTCATGTTTGCCAATTTGTGCAGTTGTTGCTGATACTAACCAAATTTTTGTTGGTTCGCAACTGTACCGTGCTATTTTTTTTGTTCTACATATAATAATTTTTGTTGTATTTTAACACTAACGGTTTAATGGCCCCGTCACGAAACGCGGGGTCCTAAATTCTAGTTTTATCAAATCATAGGTCACCTTTTAACATAAATTGGTAAAAATAATGTTTGGTAAAACTTTTGAATATTTTGTCATAGAAATGATTAAAATAACGTTGGCTTTACATATGAGTGACGCTTGTCATTTACTATTGCCATTTTCTCTTATTTATTTGGTTGTAAAATTTACACAACCCTTCAATCCAGTAATCTAGCATGAAACAGTTATGGCTTATCCAAACCACTAATTTGAAACATTTCTTACCCTCTCTTATTCACATAAACACTATTCAGTTTTCATCGGTTTTGGATTGGTCCTTATAAATTTCATTTACTCATTTCATATATTTTTGTAAATATTTTTTGTAAGTAGAAGAAACAGAAAATATAATAAATATGTATTATTTAACTGAATAAAAAATTAATTGGAGCAACCGGATGTAAAAGTTCATTTTTTAAATAAACTAATTTAATTTTGTAAAAATGTGTATTTTAGTAAATTTATAGAATGAAAACAAGAATTTCAATGTTAATGCTCTTAGAATAGTATACCACACTAGCCTTTAAAACTAAATAAAATTTATGATTATTAAAATGAAACGAAGACCATTAGCGGACCTACCTTTGCTTAGGCTGGTCCTTACAATTGAATGTTGCTCATATAAACATTTAATGCGACACCTTAAGATGTACTACATAATTCATATCTTATATCATCTTTGACTTAGACTAGTCTAAAGAAAATATAAATTACAACTATAAAAATCATAATTCATATCTTATATCATCTTTGACTTAGACTAGTCTAAAGAAAATATAAATTACAACTATAAAAATAATGTACTCGAATGATACATCATATAATGAATAATTTAAATGATACATACATACAACATTACATAGTTGGTGACGTGCTCTAATAGTAACAATAAAATAAATGAAATGCACGTGCTAGTTTTAAAAAGTATAAGACCTAAAATACTAAACTGCACACCTAAGGGGAGATGGGGTGGTCCGTTATGGCCCTTCCATCACGAGTGATGGCTTGTGGAACACCGCCGCCGGTCCTCCCATCACGTGTGATGGGGGCCGGCCGTGATGGCAATCACGCAACTCAATTCTTCGACCGTTGGAATTGTTACCGTTGAGGAGATAAAAAAAAACTTAATTAACCTATATAAATATAATCAAATCCATCTTTAAATCCAACTCAAATCTAACTTAAATCCTCTACTACAAACAACATTCTAACATCACACAAATGGAGGGTTCAAAGAAACGTGGCTCGGGTTCAAAGAAAACCCAATCCCGACCAAAGGTTCGATAAAATTTTGGCGAGCCGGCGAGATTCCGATTACAAGATGAACCCGACACAACCCAACCATTCCAACAACAACCTTTTCAACCACAACCGTTCCAAAACCAACAATTTCAATCTCAAACATTTAATTCACCGTTTTCATCGACACCGTATCAAAACCAACCGTTTATTCCACCTTTTTCTAGCCAAATATTTCAAAATAATCCTTTTGAAACGTTTCAATCTCAACCGTCACAAACGTCCGTCGATCCTTTAGAGGATAACAATGTTATACATCAATTTGCACGTGCTTTTCGTGATGAAGATGACGATGTGGATGAAGACGACGATGAAGATGAACCCGCGGAGGAGCCCGAGGAGGAGCCCGCGGAGGAGGATGCCATCGTCCGTAGACCTTGGTCGTCCGCGGAGGAGGTCGCCTTGACCAAGGCTTATTTACACGCCTCCGAAACAAAAAAAACACGGAAACCAACAAAAACGAGATATGTTATGGAGACGTGTTATTGCACATTTCAAAAAACTTCCCGGTACAACCGATCGAAACATGGATAAAATGACTTCCAAGTGGGGAGATTTGAATAGAAAAATGTCAAAATTTAATGCTTGCTACATCCAATTGGTAATTATTTTTTTAAATTTATTAGTTAAATTTTTTTTATAATTTATTGCTTTATTTTTACAATTTTGATATATATATATTTTTCGAAATGTTTTGTAGAGCCGAGATCCACAAAGCGGAGCGAACGAGGCGACTATCATAAAGAATGCTTTGAGCAATTATATCAAGATTTTCCGATATAAATCTTTTCCCCACTTGGACGCGTGGGAGATTGCGAGACACCACCCGAAGTGGGAACCGGTTCCCGTGGTCGACATGGACGGACCGACGGCTCCAAGGAAAAAAGGATATTCTTCAAAAAGATCAAAAACTTCCGATTCTTGGAACTACACAACGTCTTCCGACGGCTTGTCAAGCAACATGCCGAACATGAACTTGAACGATCAACCCGGAGACGATCCCGACGAAGACACACCCACACGGCCGCATCGCAAGAAAAGTGGGGAATCGTCAAGATTAGGAAAGGAAACAGTGGCCGAGGACTTTAACGAATACAAGTCGGCTAAGTTTGCGGAAATGGTCGAGACGAAGGAGCGAAAGCAACTAACTCTTGCTTCAAAATTAAAACGTGACGAGGCGTATATCAACCATTTGAATGAAAACCAAAAAAACGCCGATTTAATATTCATTGTACAACCGCACGAACATCTTAACGAACCCTTTAGATCGATCATACTTCAACGCAAACGCGAGCTATGCGAGAAGTGGGGTTGGGAAGCGCCGTAGGTTTTTTTTTTGTCGGTTTTTTAATTTATTTATCTTTGTAATATTTATTTAATCTTGTTTTATTTTTTATTTAATTTAACCTTGTTTTAGTATTTATTGTAAAAAAAATAAAAAAATAAAAAAAAAATTCCATCACACCACCACCCCCACCAAAATTCCATCACTAGTGATGGAAAGTGGTGGGGTGAGGTGGCACACCGTGATTGGTGGGAGCAAGTGATGGTTTATAAACCACCCCCACCCCCCTAATAGGTAAGCAAACCTATCATAGTATTGCATACCAAAGGTAAGGTTTCAATATCATGGGAAAGGTGACTCTTGATACTAAGCTTTTTATATGTAATCGATGAAAGGTAAAATGATTGATTTATACTTAAAAAGAGATGATAGGCAAGAAAATAATATACGAAATTGAAGAATGGTTAAAAGATTAGATGGCAAGAATATAACTATTCATAATTAAATTATAAAAGATGGAACGAGTAGGATGTTGATATTCCTTATGGAACTCCCTCGAAATTAATCAATAACATCTTGTGGATTGCTAAGAAAGATGAAGACCGGTTAAGGCTAATTCCACCGACTTTGGATCTTCAAGTTCCCCGACTGATTATATTCTTCAATCCATGAGCCTTTTCGCCTTTGAAGTCACCTCTGAACTCCGAAATCTCAATGTCCCTATATGTGTTACGGCTGCAGCCTTAAATAGGCTCGAATTGGGGGCAACTCGATCCTTGCATGACCAATGCAATGCAAGTGTATACGGGCCGTGCATGTGCTTTTTTGGGGTTGGACTTAGATTTCTTATGAACAATATCGATAATTTAGGTATGGATAGTTAAAGGGTGAATGTGCACGAATCATTCATTATTTGACCTGCCTAATTTTCCTTGATTTTATGATTCTTGATGCACGTGACATCCAGAACTCCTTTTCCATCAAAATCTGTAAATCACTCAAACACTCAATTACTTATCTACAAACATTAAATTTGCAGTAAAACAATATCATATAGGGGCTAATTACTTACAAAAACCATATGCTAATTCAAACACGTCAGTTGGCTAACAAAATTCAATACGAAAACTGCTTAATTTTTTCAAGAACCTAAAACGGTTTCTAAAACGGTATACTTTTTATAAAAACGTACTATTTTTTTTGGATTTAAACGCATAAATATGATAACAAACGTGTTTGTATATGATTTTTAAAATGCACACAATCATACATATTAGAGTTGGTGTGAGTTTTAATGAAAAGAAAACTCTTAAAACTATACTAACTTTTTGTTCTTTTTATTAAAAACTAAAAAATAAATGAAGTTAAATCCTAGAAATTAAAAGCATATAAACATGAGGCTAAACCCCAACTTTTGTAATTCGTTACATGTATTTTAAAATACTTTGATTGGAAAGATGCCTAACATAAAAACACTATTTTAAAGCTTAATAAGGATATATAATGACGAATAACATGATAGCTAATCCATACAAGTTTACAAAAAACATACTAAAAGGAACCAACATAATACGCTATCAAAAAAGTTTCTACACCGGTCTTTACATGTGGGGCTGGTATCTTTTCGTAACAATCACATGCTTTGCAATAAAATGCGACACATTTATTTACCTAATGTGTTATTCGGTTTTAAGTTAGACGGCTAAACCAAATAGAATTTAATTATTAGCAAGTCTAAAATGATGATATCCATTGACATCACTAGCAATCGGTTTTCATCGCGATGCCACTTGTATATGGATCCTTTTGGATATTTGTATACAAAATCGTTAGGATATTCGTATACAAATTTAAGTTTGTCTTAGGTCAGCTTGGTCGGATGAAATTGTATGTTATCTATCATCTTTGGTTGAATTAGAATAAAAATGTAATCTTCCAAGTATATTGTTTGAAATATATATCTTGTTTTTTATTTGTTTTTTTTTTTCAAAAAACAACTATGGATTTATCTTTTAGAATATCATAAAATTTAAGAAAACTGGTCTCGAATAAAAATAACTTAGATAAAAAAAAACCTTAAAAGTTGATTATTTTCGTGTCATGTACTCGTGTTTGGTTGTATCACATGCATCAAGATTCTTCGGTGTAGCTTTATGGGGGGAAATGTTTGTAAAACGTTTATCTACAGTTTTGTAAATTACTTGCACTCGATCAGTGACCCTTTTTTCTGGTCATAAAATAACAAGATTGTCGGCAGTACTTATAATGTTTGGCCCACCATCCATTTCTAGGTGCAATACACATGGTTGACATCTGGTGCACCAAGATTCTTAAGTTTTGCAAGAATTAACAAGAAAATCAAAGTTGTATCAAAGTTGTGTACACAGTTTATATGGCCCCTCCTGTATCAAGAATTTTCTTTTTGCAAGACTCATCACCAAAAACTATTATAAAACACATATATTTTCTTGATTTTTGTGACTAAAAAAAAAATAGTTTACATTGCTGGTTCTTTTGAGATTTGACCCACCATTCGCCTTTCTTGATCCACCAACACATGTATAATCACTTGGTTCACCAATATTTTGCAAGAATATATCATCTTGAAAACCCTTCACTAGAAATCAAATCACTTACAACAACGAACACATATGACAGGAATTTGTCTGTCGTCGGTAATTCCTTGGTTAAGTATGTGTGGAAAAAGAAGGCATGGGTAGAGCCTTCACCAATGGATCACTATAAAATTTAAAGAATAGACTTGTCATTGATGGATCACCGACCGTATACTACTGTTGGAAAAAACGGTAGCACAGGAGATCACCAACATATATATCGTTCACCGGCAGATTCCCTACTATATTTACTTTCATCGCTAGTTTCAACGACAATTTACTTGTAGAACATCAATGACATAATCCCGTCATAAATCCATCTATATCATTCATTATAATATGAAATGAAATTAGAAAATATTTATTGTATTGGAGTTAGACTGCCTAATGCGTCTGATCACTGACAGGAAGCTGTTGGTCGATAGATAGTTAGGAAATAATATTCTAGTAAATAGTTTATATAATTATGAGACTGTATTATATTTGATTGATGATTGTATTTTTCCCTATTTAAAGGGTTGAGAATATTAATGAAGGGGAAATAATATTCTAGTAAATAGTTTGTATTTTTCCCTATTTAAACCCCTTCATTATGTTTAAATAGGGAAAAATACAATCATCAATCAAATACAATACAATCTTATAATTATATAAATCCCTTTCATTAATATTCTCAACCCTTTAAATAGGGAAAAATACAATCATCAATCAAATACAATACAATCTCATAATTATATAAACTATTTACTAGAATATTATTTCCTAACTATCTATCGACTAACAGAAGCGAGGTCGGTAACTTTCTGTCAGTGAAAGCCATTTTTCTGGTAGTGTTATACATCATCTCTTATAGATTTGACGTGCACATTACTAGTTGTTTAGACACTAGTCCCACCACCGATACATGCTTGATGCCATTGCTATACTATATATCGCAAGAATTGTCACGAAATCTCTATAAAGAGTCTTTTTTTAATAGGTTTTATAAAGTGACATTTTATAAACTTCTTTTTATTACAAAATAGCAATATCATTGGTTGATCGCCCTGCTTGCGGTCTGCGTATATAAGGTATATATGTGTGAACCCTTGAATGGGCAAAAGTGAAATTACACTAATTTTGACGTTATTTTACTAATCTTGTGAAAATAACGTTAAAAGTGGCGGAAGGTTAATCAGGCATCATGTGGTGGCGTTGATAGCCGAAAGACAAGGGTACATGCACCAATCGGCCAGTGTCCCGATGGTTGAGTGTTATGTGCCTTAGTCCAAGGCTTGATGCAAAATTACTATTGAGCCGGGGGGTCTCACCGGAAGCAGCCTCTCTATTCCTGTGGGGTAGAGGTAAGGCTGCCTACATCTTACCCTCCTCAGACCCTACCATAGTTTTGCTATTGGTAGGATATACCGAGTACGATGATAATATCATTGGTTGTTAGAAGGCTCTTCTCACCACTAATGTATATTATAAGAAATTTCCAGTCAGAAGAAAAGAAAATTTGGTACCGTATACACTTTCATGTGAAGAAAGTGACAAAAGAACCTTAGCAATTGGGGCTGCAACTTGATTTCCAATAAAGAAATATATGATTAATTTCTTTGAATTCCTTATATATTTTTCTGCATCCATCACAAGTCAAGAAACAAACTAACCAACAACAAATTAATAATTATTAAAGAAAGCTAAATTAGATTTAACAAGTTAACCTATGATGTATTAGCCGATCGATAATAATCCATAAGGATAATTTAACTGGTGACGTTTCTAAACTATATTTTTGTTACTAAGGCAATTTCACGCACATAATTTAATAGATTTACACTTGATTTATGCTTGATTTTCAATCAATTTCGATCACATGATACGTTTTTTGTTTCCCTCATAATTATTCATGTCAGTGAAATAGAGTGAAAAATCAAGTTTAAATGTATGATAATTATGTGAGTGGGTGGTATTGCCCATAGTGGCGTAAGTTAACGTTACGACTACTGTCAATCTTTAAACTGTCGGCCAATTATTTATAGTTTAGACATGTTAGCGACCAATGATGTATAGCTAGGACTAGTCTCAAAATCTAAATTTATAGTTAGGCCAATAATTTATAGTTTGGACATGTTATCGGCGTAAGTTAAAGCTTGAACTAATCCCAAAATCTAGATTGTTATCGGCCAATGATTTATAGTTTGGCTATTTATTGGCAATTTGCCTTGAATAGATTAATAATTGAACTTTTGTAATCAAAACCTAATTATTTGTTTTTCTGTTGGATGCCTTTGCCTTTCTTTTTCTTGATAAAGAAAACAAACATGACAGAGACAAGATCTGTCACATTCTACTCACGATCAAAGCGAAGAAAATAGGTTTCAGATCATATGTGACACAAGACACTTACTTTCCAATATATAAAGTTATTCAAAAATGATCTTACTTACCTTAGTCAATGATCAAATATCACAAGCAACAAATATAAGCAGCCACACTTGAAATTACGCAAGTGTCCTCAAACCGGCATAGCGAACTAGAGCATATTCAAGAAAGTGATATAATACTGAATGAATAGAACATTACACATTGGTCCCTTTACAAGAAATTTTTAAATTTTTGGAGGTACAAAGAGCGTTTGCGTATAAGTATACGTTCGTCACAATAGATTTCTAGATCCCAATATAACCAATGTTAGATAGTTGTCAGAATGCACAACCCAGATAGCACAATAATATGCACTCCAGTCACAACTTCGTGACTCCAATTACCTAAATTTGTTATAGTCCCCTCAGTATTTCTAAAGATTCCCTTCGGGAAAATGCCAAATCTTTGACATTGACAACAAATAACAAAATACGCGTTTTACACTAAAAATGAAAGATTTTGAGATCACTAGAATTTGAGGGAAATCTTTTGTGTTGAAAATGGAGCCCTAATTGATAGGATCCAGATTCCACAACGACAAGGCCAATATGCCTATGGTGTTTGTCACATGATCTAACTCATCAAGACCTTTCCGTCTGATATTTATGGCCCCGTAACTCTATTTATTGCTCAAGTTATGCTTCAATATGTTTGGGTGTTTGGGTCTTACATGCTTTGTTTCTCCTTGTCTAGTTTGTCCAAGTAGGAGTATGCTAGCTTATGGATGTGCTTCATACCAGGAAGGGTAATATGGGAAACATGTGAAAAAGATATTGGCAGTTCGCCTAATCATTGAAAGATAATTAATTCAAAAGATAATAACAGTAGATTCAATGCATGGGTTGCATTTGACTAGTATAAATGGACCTCCATTAGTTAAGCATGCTGATCAGCAGTGTTTTACCATCTTTTTATACAATATTTATGATATTAAAACAAAAAAGGTTATACCAAAGCTCAGCCAAACAGGCTAAACTGAGTTCAAATCTTGCATTTGTGTATTATTTAACGAACTACAAAAGGTAATGCTTAAACATAAACTAAAAGAAAGTACATCACGACCTCACGGGCTCCTTGATCAACCATCACCATGACGATAATGCCAAACACGCTAATTTTAACAACTAAAACGCCTTAATATCCAAAGTATCCAAACCTACTCTAAATCTGTATGGCATATAAGCATATTCAATCAACAAGGAACCCTAGAAAGTGATGAAGAATATAATGGTTCTTTGAATATATTCTTATTGAATGAATGACGTTTACAGACAGCCTTAATATATTTAATAATCAATAACAAATGTCATATATTATAATCACTAGATGCAAGGAAAGAAATGCATAAAACAAACACATAAAGATGTGAGGAATTCATTAAAGAAAAGAAGAACAAAAAGTTAAGAATCTATCTATATTCTAGAACACATGTAAATTCTTGTATACAAAAGCCTATACTATAAAACCACATGAGCTTGGTTTTCTATAGACAACTATAAGATTAGTTTTCAAGTTAAGAATCTATCTCTATTCTAGAGCCACAGTAGACTGATGTAAAGATATGCTTATCGCGCACCGCATTGAACGGACCAAAATTAATAAACTTCGCTAAAAAGTGAACAAATAAATGTAGCTAAAAAGTGAATGCGATACGATTTCCATTATCAACTTAATGTAATATAGTTTTTTCAGTCGCACAGTTATTGTTTACAAAAAAAATATCAAAAAATTGACAAAATATAGTTTAGACGCGCTATAAAATCACTCGTTTTGACTCATTATGTCACTCATTTACCACCTGTAAATTGTTGCGGTAGTAAATTAACATGTACCATCAATATTGCATTTGAAAAGTACAAGAATACAAGGTTTTACTATATAGTTATTGGAGTATATATAATATATAAAGGAGTACAAAGATGATGATATCTCATGTCATGGCTTGTTTTTATTTAACTTTAGAGATCTTTGATTTTATAAAAGATGGGAAACTGCAATTAAGGTAATACTTTATATAGTTGTGGAGCATGTGGCCAGACATGATAATTCTAATGGTTCACATGTGTTCTGGAAAAAGTGTCCTTTTCTTGATTTGGTTTAGTGGGTGGTTACTTGTATATTTCTTAAAGTAATCCTGAACTAATTAAATTTATCATCATAAACTTTATTTCATTGATGAGATAGATTGCTAACAAGATGAAAAAGCTAATCTTGATGAATTAATCAAAACTTCTTGATGTTTCAATGAAAGGATAAAATATCAGGATCTTGTAAGCCCGGAAGATCAAGAATCTTGCGGGTGGTTTGGGCTAAAACCCGTATATAGGAATCAAATGATATTTGATTTAAATGTTATTAGATATGTATGCACGCGCACTCAACCTAATTATGAACAAGAAATTAAAGTAAGCAACTTAAATAATTTAATCATGGGCCAAAGGAATTGTCTTATTAGTTGAAAATTAATTGATGGTGGATTATCATCTCTCTAATTAAAAGCATCTACTTGATCATCAATCATTTCGGTAAGAAATACTAGCTAGATGAGAAAGACAAGAACTTGTCTTTTCTGTTTTATTGTAACTGGGAGGTCCGTCCATTTAGTTTGGTAAACTGCAATAACAACCCTTGATATATATTCATAGTTAAGTCACAACCCCCGAACGTGTCCACATCAGATTAGAAGATAGGGTTATAAGAAATGTTCGGTCTTAAATATGTCATCAATATGTTTTAGATGCATTGGTTCTTGATGATAGTAGAGTTGTGGAGCCAAAATATTTTTCACCAAGGCCGGTTTTTCCGTGCGTAGATGTTTCTTAACCCGTTATCCAAAATGTCAGACCGTGTCGGCTGTACTAACGTATAATACTAAGAGCTGCAAGGTAATCCAACATTTGAAACCATCAAGACTAATACATAAATGAAATATTTAGTGGAACTTGATACTAATTTTCTTTTTTTAATTTTGTTTTTCAAATGCAACACGTATAGCCTGATCTTTAATAAATAAGATAAAAAAATCCCAGGGGTCGAAATTCAAAAACTTGTAGGGCCGGTCGAAAGAGCATAATATACACGCGTAAAATGAAATAATAGGCTGCTAGGCCCGTCCATAGATATGATAACTCAATATTGAAAAGTACTTAACCAACCAAAAACAAATCTTTGGATTTCTTGTGGACAAAACAAACAAAAATAAATATTCTGCGCTCATTTTGTTTACCTTAATTAAGGTTTGAGTTTCTTTTGTTATGTATTTTGGATCCATTGACCATGGATTCATGGTATATTTTACAGCCAAGCATGAACATAAGTCATACTGTATTGAACAGTCCTTAATTTCCATCCTACCCTCAACGAAAAAGTGCTACCAAATAACCGAATGCAAATGAAAGATAGAAAGAACATGGAGGTGGTCTCTATAATTTACCATTAAACCTAATTGTAGTAGTGGTTGTACATGTCTTGATCACCTAATTATAGTAGTAGAAAAAGAAAAGAAAAGAAAAGAAAACGATAGAAAAGATTACGTATAGTCATATCTGGTATCCGTATTTATCGCACTTTCTTCGTAAGTGGGACACTTTTTATCTTGGCCTACATGTACAAAGTTACCTGCTGGTTCCACATATACTTGGGAACTTTGAAAAACACCTACTTTATTATGTTTGTTTTCTTTATGTCAAATTATTTATGTCAACAACAACACTAGCTAGTTCTAGATGTTAGCATCGACTTATACTTTTCAATAAGCCTTTATATAATAACGACCCTGCAGGTTTAACCCTAGAAACCAGCCATATTGTGAACAATGAAATGTTCATGGTTCAGGTTCACTTACAAATGTGCTTAGAGCGTGTTTTTAGTGTTTGGGTTATGGAGTCTCGATTGGTTTTGGGCCAGTTTGTTTAAAAAACTGGATTGGTGGCTTCGGACTAAAAGGGCAGGCGATCCGGTTTTAATTCATCCCTAGCTTGTTAATGTTATTATGTGGAACAAGTTATGTAACCATAAATTTTTTTTTATAAATGGGTGTCTTTTACTTATAATTCCTCATCACAAGTGGTGAGAGGCATAAAGCAATACAAATCCTGGTTGTAGCCCGTAGATATAGGTTTCTCGTTGGAACCAAACTACGTAAAACCTTGTGTTCACATGCTCATTTGCTTTTTGTGTTTGGTCGTTGATTATGTGTTGTTGCTTCTGCGTGCATATATAATAACATTAGTGACTCATACGGAACATTGTCTTTTGAGAAATGTACAAGCCGCATAAACTTCATTGAAGATGTAGTCGATATATGGTTGATTCTTGTCACTCTAGTTTTCCTTCTAATATGTCGTTAGTGGTGTTACTAATGTGAGTATCGCAAAAGCCATCTTTATACTTTTCTCATGGTGATACTTTAGCATCATGAAGAATGAGTAGATCAAATAATAGGAAATTGTTTAGTGAAGCAATTTCTTTTGATTAGATAGAAAGATAAACATAATGAACGTTTCCCTTTATCTCTTTCAATAAATCAAACTACGTACACAGAAAATGATGCAGAGCAGAAGTGATATTAAGGCTGAGTGTTGTGGTCTCCAAACGAGTGTCAAGGGAGCTCCCTCTTTCACTTCGTCTCCAAAATAAGGCAAAGCCCCTTCGTGCGCCACCATAGTATCGGCGGAAGGGGAGCACCGTTGATTGCAACCCAATCAAATGGATCCATGGTAGAGAGTGAGGGCATCAATGGGGGGTTTTAGAATACATGGTCTAGTAATTTTAAAGAAAAAAGGTTTCTATTAGAATTTATAAATGATTAAACCTTTACAAGATGCCTCTTTAATCAATATGCACGGAATTTTTATTCTGGCATGTATGACTTAGAAATTGTAATAAAAATATTAAATGATAGCCTAAATTACCGATGATAGCTAGAAAACGAGTCAACCTATTTATGGAAAGTTTTGAATGTTGCTCTTGAACTAGTAGTCTTCTTGGCTGAAATTGGCCGTTTGCATGATGGATTTTGGGCCTGACAACTAGGCCAAACAGCCTATGGCTTGGCTCAATTTAAGCTTGGGTTCAAACTAGTTTCGGCTTGGCTCAGTTTAGAACTTCAAGCTTTTAACGAGCTATTGTCAAGTAGCTTTCTTACACTCATGTATGTACACACAAAGAGGACCCTAGGACCAGAATCCTCAAATCTGGCATATTGCATTATTGCATAATTCGGTTGATCATAATGCGCGTACTTCCCACATATTGGGACTAGAATATCTGACATATCATTTTCAAAGCACTTGAAATTCAAACTAGCCACCATGAAAGTGAACAGATTGACCTGTAAAAGTAAAAGAAACAAGTTGATGAAAAGAAGGATATTGTAGGCAACTTTTGGGCTGTGATCTTCTAGTAGTAGTAGACCGACCCGATAACTTTTCATATGGGCTGCTCAAACAAACCAACCAATTTACCAGAAGCATCACTATCCACTGACGAAAAAGAAACCACTCTCACATGCTATCTTTACAACATCATATTAACAAGAAACTTAATTAATGCACCATATGATCGTTGAATAATTAGAATAATTCAATCTGCTGCGAGCTTTATGAATACAATGTTGTTTTTTGCCACTACTTACGTCTTGTTTGATTGGTCAACTTTCGCCGCCATACCATAATTAGGGACTAAAATGGCTTTGCGACCAATCTTAGTGACTAAAAGGATATTCTCTATATTGGATGCATGAAACCACTCAGAGTCGTCCCAAAGAATCCAAGAGAATTCATGGGACTGAAAGAGTACAAAAGATAGGTCTAATTGTTTAATGAGCATAAACTAGATTAAAATTTAATTGATTTAATGAGCAAATTGGGTTTTTAAAATTAGTATATAAAAATTAAAAAAAATGTTGTTCCTAGGACAATGGATTTTGGCGGTTGCCCACCTTACCCTTCCCTAAAGTCAATCTGAAACCACTTCTCTCTCACTCTTTTAGCGGTCTGCTTCAAAATACTCCCTGAAAATCTACACGAACAAGCTAAGGTTCTCAGTTTCTACACGAGCAAGCTAAGGCTCTCAGTTGGTCTCTCCTCATCAACATGTCTATCAAGCAACCAGACACTATGTTGAACCCGTGTATTTTGAATGGCAATTCCTTTAAATTTATTGTGTGATTAAATAAACGATGATAGATGGTTAAGGTGATTAACTCCACCTCCGTAAAACAAATTGAGTGAGTTCCAAACCTTGTTGGCTATAGTTTCTTCCTTTTCCCTTGTCAAGTTTGTTTTTTTTCTTAAGGTTTCAAAGCATCTTTTTTTTTCTCGATCTTTTTTACTTGCACAATCAAATTATCATCTTCTTCCGATGGATTTTTATGTTGAAATCTCTTATTGAGTTCACATGTGAAAAGAGAGATATAATGAGATAGGATTAAAGTTAAGAGTTTGAATTAAATGTTTAGTTTATTAGTTAGGGTTATCAGTGTAATATTGGTATTCAAGTTTCATGAGTTGAGTTTATAATAAGGGAAGAGTCGAAGCAATCTTTGGCATCAATCCGTTTTTAACGTGCTTTGGTTTGTCGGCCCCAGCCATTATTTTGAAGAACTTTTTGTGATTTTAAAGGTATAGAAGGTGGATCTCATTCTTGTTTTGAAAAAAAGCCATTTCTTAATTAAGAGGATTTCTATAAGGTTTTCTTGAACAAGCAAAGCTTGTGTATTGGTTTTTAAGAGATTTTTACTTCCAATGTATTTAATCACGTTGTATATTTTATAGGACCTGATTTAAAAGTTCCAATTCTGAGTTGAATCATTAAATGACAAAGTATCAGAAAAAACTGACCCGGTAAAAAGTATTTCGAATCCACCAGATATATAAGATCCATGAAACGACCTACACTTGGTCCACTTATGATATATGATCTATCATCCTAACCCCTTGAAGAGTTGAAGGTAAGAAAGAATATCGAACTTGTAAATCATTTTGGGCCCATATTTGGGCCTAAGTGACAAACCAATTTGTGCAGGCCTGCATTTTGTTGAAATTTTGATCCATCATGGGCCATGTACGTGATTCTTTTACTTCCATTCAGTTCAATAATCAATAGGTGTCAAATGTAAAATTAGCATGTTTAAGCTCAAAAGTCAAAATGATCCGGTTTTAATTAATAAGTCTGACCCATTATTCGAGCTCTTTTAGTAAACGAGCCTGGGCCCAATGCCCATGAGCTTAAATGAGTCTAGTAGTCTACTATGCATTTTCTTTAATATAATAATACTGAGATAAAAAAATTAAATACTATATTATGTTATATATTAAATTTATAGCATAAATATACAAAAAATAATTATCAACTTATACAAATAAATAAATAAATTTTAAATCAAACAAGTCTAGCCCGACCCATGCTCGAACTTGAAAAACTACTCAAGACCAGATTTAAGCTCGAGCCCTCGTAAGTTAGCGAGCCGAGATGTTTACACCCATAACTCTTTACCATTTAAATTTGATCATTTTTAACGTTCCCAAGTATGAACCAGTTGGCTATTACGTGCATAGAGTATTACCATTACTAATGAAAACATGTATGAGTACATAATTTACGAAAACCTTACAAACAATACTAACGTTCCTAAAATTATTAGAAACTATATTATATTCACTTACAGTTTCATATAGTAAATAAAATGGTTATTAATGTACGGTAATTCTCAAACTGTACAACCTATGAAAATATGCATGTCTTACGTAACTAAAAGATGCTGGGCCTTTAAAGCCCAATTAAAGCTGAAGGCTAACCAACATAACGGGCCTCCAGCCTAAAATAGCCTAAACCCTGCACGTGGCAAACAATCATTAGTCCTTGAGTAAAACTCACCTCACCATCAAGTAACCCTAGAACTCCCTCGTCCAAAGCCCGTCAAGTTACAATAATACCCACCACACAGCCTTAAACCGAAATATCTAGAAGGGCAATTTGGGTATAAGCCAGACCTACCACCCCTTATACACACCATCGCCTCAGATCTACCCACAACAAACACACCCCCAATCCTCAATACAATCCAATCCTCTCTATAAATCATAATCTCTTGATATATAAGACCTCTTTTTTCAAATTCAACCGCTAAATCCCCACTACCGAATTTCATATTAATCGATTCACCAAACCCTAAGTGAGATTTCATTTCACACCTAAATCAGATGCTATGCAGTCGGTATCACCCATATATCGGGTATCGGTCCCTTGGTAAAATATCGGTACCGATAATATTGGCAATATTGACCGATATTTTACTGATATATCACCCTGTGTTTTAGGTCTTTAATGATCATTTATTAGTGTTCAGTGTTAGTGTTTTAAGTCTTTGTCAGTTCCCACTTGCTACTATTGTTAGTGTTTTGCAAGTTGCAAAAGGTTAATTTGTTAACGGTAGGAGAGTATACCGAATTATTAGTGTTAAATTGCTATATATAGGAATTTTACATGATATTAAAATTACCGATATCCCACTGATATCCCACCATGATAACCGATACCTCAGCTTGACCGATATATCTGATATTTTGTTGCATTAACTGCTTAGATCAGTTGTTTGATAAAACCCAGTTTGCTAATCAGATGTTTAATTGATTGTATATTGGTTTTGAATTTAGAGGATTAATGGCAGATCAAGCGTTGGAGGGAAACCAGCCGGTTGATCTTCAGAAGCACCCGTCTGGAATTGTGCCAACGCTTCAGTATGTTTAATTAGCGTTTATTATTATTATTGGGTTTTTGATTTTTATACTAAAGTTGTGTGATTTTTGTATTGTTTTTGAACTTTAGGAATATTGTTTCTACTGTTAATCTGGATTGTAAGCTGGACTTGAAGGCGATCGCGTTGCAGGCTCGAAATGCGGAATATAATCCAAAGGTAATCGCTCTTTTATAAAGTCGTTATGTATAACTTGTAGAGTTATAGGTTATAGCAGCTGAAGAGAGCTAATTAATACTTGAAATCCTGTTTGATATGTAAGTACGTAACCGTCTTTAGTTGGGTGATACTTTGATTATGTTTTTGGTCTAACGGGTCGAATATTACTAATATTTGTCACCGTTTTCAAATACGTCACTCTTGTTGAAGAAGATTGCATTTTGAACCGTTGATGATGTGTTTTCTTTTTAATGTTGTTCAGCGTTTTGCTGCTGTTATCATGAGAATAAGAGAACCAAAAACCACAGCTCTAATATTTGCTTCTGGGAAGATGGTAAGATTTTATTTTTTCTGTAATGCATATGTTTTATGCTCTTTGCTTTGAGTCATTCTTGTTTAATAACTTGTTTCAGGTTTGTACGGGAGCCAAGAGTGAACAGCAATCAAAACTAGCTGCACGGAAGGTAATTGAAGCATATAACGCCTATTTCATTGCCATTATATAATCTTTTATGTCATAGTTAGAACTTAGATTTCTTTTCTAAACTTTGTATGATGTTTGCTCTTTAGTATGCTCGGATCATTCAGAAACTTGGGTTTCCCGCCAAATTTAAGGTATTTATTGTTTTCTTACTAGCCTTTTTTATAGGTGTTTATGTTTAATTTAATAAGTTCTTTTTCATGATGACTTGTAGGATTTTAAGATTCAAAATATTGTTGGCTCCTGTGATGTTAAATTTCCCATTAGACTTGAAGGTCTTGCGTACTCCCATGGTGCCTTTTCAAGTGTGAGTTGATAATAGTGTGCTTTCATTTATATATAGATGCATGTTATATATGCATACATGCATAGTATATCTACCATGCATTCTCTTATAATCTTCATTATGATTGTTCATACAGTATGAACCAGAACTGTTCCCAGGGTTGATTTATCGTATGAAACAACCAAAAATTGTTTTGCTCATCTTTGTTTCTGGGAAAATTGTTCTTACTGGAGCCAAGGTGGGACTATCGAACACAATGTCTATTTTTCTGTTTGTTTCTTATTTCATTTTATTATCCTCTTTTTATTCTTTATTATTTTAACATTTTCAGGTTAGAGATGAGACATACACTGCATTTGAGAATATATATCCAGTGTTGACTGAATTCAGGAAGAACCAGCAATGGTAAGTAACTGCACTATATTTATACATCTTTTAAAGTAATTATGTTAAACATGGTTTCATGTGATGTTTTTTGCGGCAGATCTATGGATAGACCTGATCAAACAGCGTGTGGGTGGGTGTGATAAAGGCCTCAACTTGACCATCAATTTTTAAAACAAGTGTAAATACACGATGAAAATCAATAGCTGAAAGCAAGTTAAGCTCTCTAGTGTATGAATATCATAAAGCCCATTTTCTCTGGTCTATGTTTTCGTTTGTTTTAAGACTGACTCATATTAGGGCGGTTAGTGTAGTTTTGTGGTAGGCCGGCCAATATGGTTGGAAACAAGCTTTTCTTGGTCTGTTTTTTGAATTCTTGACTTCTTTGTGTGTGGACATGGTATGGACATTTTAATTTTTTACTTGGTTAGTATGAATGTTTGAATTGATTGAATGTTGCACAAACAAAAGTTGCGGGAACGTTCTAGAAGATCGTTTTTTAGATCTATTTGTGTCTTACAAGTCTCTTCTATGTGGTTACTGATTGTTACAACATTGAGTTTTGTTACCTCTGGCTTATGGTAACTTTTATATCGTAATGCATTCATAAGCACTTGATTATCCTCTAGGATATGCCTCATGTTTGAATTATGCTACCACTGGTTTCTTATCATAAACTATGGAAGGCTCGCATGCCCATAACAAGCTACGATTCACTTGATCTCGTTGGTTGGCAGGGTGGTGGCTAGATCTTGTGAGTTTTCTCATAAATGGTTTCTATTGTGTGCACTTAACGATCAAAATACTCGTATACTGGTACTTAAAAAATTAAAACTAATGCTAATACATATTAAACAGTATTATTAGATTGTGAGAGAATCATAATTCTCATATTTAAAACAGTGAAAATGATGGTTCCGGTAGTACTTGAACTATGAATATGATGCACATTGGCATTAAAATCACTGACAACACTTCACTAGATATAGATTCATGTTTCATAAACTCTATTGAGAATTTGAAATCCATATCTGAACAATTTAGGTCTGCTCACTATTTATGGATTCATTTTATTTCTTTCACTGGGGCATGATCTTCTAAAGCTTTAATTGGAAGCTTTAAAACTATTAAGCAATTTCAATGGCATTATTACCAAACCCAATGCATAGCATTTAGCTATGCATTTGGATGATGTGGCAAACATAAAACATGAAATCTAATTTTTAAGCATTGGAGGGGAGATGCATTTAGGCAACCGCCCTTCAGTACGTGCACCATATTTGGGAGAGAGGTGGGCCAAGGTAAGGTAACTTTTGTTTTTTAGTTTTATAGTTCAAATGCAATAATAACCTTTTTATTGTTTTTAAAATAAATTTATTTTTAGAAATTATTTCCTTTTTTATTTCCCAAAGGCTCTTCACTCTGATTATAAAAAAGATGTTTTCTTTATTGATTCTTCGACGCACACATGTTATTAAAAAGAAAAAAAAATTATTTCTGTCCACTTTTTTTCAAGAAAAATATTTTTTTTCTTAACTAATTTCAACAAAACCGTATAATATATATTTGAAAATGGATTAACTATGTCTAATTATTTAATTCTATTTAATTAATTAATTTTATATTTTAATAATACAACAATAGAAAGGGGATTAAAAACAAAACATTAGTGATGATGTGGAAATTTAAGTATCGGTAAGGATGTTTGTAGGGTTGGAGAGAAAATACATATTTTTAGTGCATTTGTGAAAATCTGATGTGGCAGATGACTAGACGTGTTTTAAGTGCATTTAGCAACTTGCGTTGATGATGGTCTTAGGGCACCACAGGGGGTGGGGGGACCAATCGCAAGCGTTGTTACCCGCCCAACCCAAGTCTCTCTCTCTCTCTTTCTCTCTCTCTCCTTCCTATGTGCACACAAACATCTCCCCCCCCCCCCTCATCTTCCTCGGCGAGTAAGCGAAATCCACTTGTTGGATGTGTACTCGAATTCGAATTAGCAAAAGCAATGTTCCTTGCATAATACGGATCCTAAGCATTTATTATCTGGATATGAATAAGTCTAATGTCTTCTCCCCAGGTCACTGCTTTTATCGCTCGGCAAACCATTACCCATGAAGGGTACCCAAAGGCACCCCTAGTTCTGTTATCCTTACCGATTCACCATGAATACATCAATACCTTTTTTAATCTATGTGCACTAACAACCACACTAGCCTTTTTAGTGTGGTAGAGAAGTTCAAAAGTTATATTCTCTTACCAACGATATTCATCATTGTTCATTATGATATATAAGAGTAATGAATACATTAATCGTGTATTCAAAATCACGAGTTAAGTCAATAGCTTTTTTGGGTTCCAAATGACGAAATGTGAAGAAAATCATCTAACCTCTTATGCTTGATCATACCCCTCTACCCTTAGCTCGTGAGCATACCTCATACTCCTTGAAATAAAGATCATATATATTTGATTTTAAATTGTCGTAAGAGTGAGAAGATACCTAGTTTCCCTTGATGACCACCAAGTACTTAATTTATTCAACTCCATTTTCATCACTGTTTTGATCATTTTCTTCAAGAAATGCTTGATCATTCCATAGCTATCTGGTACTAGTGCTTAACCAAATTCTCATAATTGTTTCCTTTTAATCTAACACATTAAAAACGTGTTTATATAAGTTTTCCAATTTAATAAGTTAAAATCTATGTGAACACATTTCCTCTTGTCATCAGTCTAGATAGTGATCACATTTGAACTTCTTCACTAACTTGATAGTAAACATCATTTACATAATTGTACAGGTGTTTTGCTAATAGAGTTTACAATGTATAGCCCAAACCATCATTGTTTTCTTGATTTTTCATATTAATATTTGTTCTTTCAAATGGATAAGATATATGAGTGAAAGATCACTTGAGATGATATATTATTAGCTTATTGAAGTTTCAAAAAATATGTTAAATTGTAGAAATAATGGTTCTTTAAAAAAATGAGAAGACCGATGCGCAACAAGCATATTAATGTGTAGAAATATTAATTACGTGTTTATTTTTAACAATGCATCTATTAGTTACTTTTATTACAATATATATATATATATATATATATATATATATATATATATATATATATATATATATATATATATATATATATATATATATATATATATAAATACAGCACTCTCTAAGTCTCAATTTCTAAGAACTGGTAGACAATGAAACACATATTGAGTTTATGAATTTAAGTGGGAAAATAGAAATAGACTCACTGAATGACGTATAAATATATTTCTTTACTTGTTGAAACATGTTATCTAAAAAGTCAGAAAATTCTGATAAGAGAGGTTAGATTGAAACGGAATGGACATGTGAAGAGGGGTCACATGACAGCTCTAGTAAGAATTATGGAAACCCACATAGCAAAGGAGGGAGCAGAGATCTAAACTGATATGAGATGAACAAATTATGTAGAATTTTTTAGAGTTTTAGAGGAGTGTATAGGTTCTTCTAACTGTCTTCAAGGAAATAAACCTACCTAGTGCATCTTCATGATAAGGAAATAATTCATGATAAGAGTTTTAAGAGACATAAGGATGTAAGATTAAGGTCATAGAATTGAAGGGAAGCGTATAGGCTTGTCTCACATTTTTTCTAAGCGCTTTAGCTTTTTCTTACACTTTTGTTTTCCTTAGCCCCTAACTTTGTCTTGATGTTAATGCATAAATTTTTTTAGAGGAATGTATAAGTTCTTCTAACTGTCTTCCAAGGAAGTTAGTGCTACTTTTCATTGTCCCTTTCCTCTTCCATCTATTGTTACAAGGACTTACACGATCGTCACTGTATGATAGCGGTTGTTACTTCTATGATACTGGAATTTTGTATGGTTGTTGATTTTATTTCTTTAGCCACATTTTATGTTATTAGAATTATTATATTGTAAATGTCAAAAGTACGTTTTCGGAGCCAAGAGTTTCAGTGAGAACAATCGCTCTATCCTCTTGGATAGACTTAAAACCTAATATTATCTCACATTTCTCAAACACTATCATGAACTTTGCAATATGTCGGATTTTATTGTATACGTTTGTTTGTGTTTATATGCAGAATAAAGTATATATTGTTTAGTTTAATTATTTTAATTAGAGTTAAGTATCATTTTATTACCTGTGGTTTGTCTAATTACATAACTTTAGTACCGTTTTTGAATTTATTGTAAATAACTACTTCAATTTTCTAAAACTTGCCCATTTTAATATTTCTTTTTATAAACCCGTCTATTTTGTTCTTTAAGTCAGTGGTAAATTGGTAATTTTGTTTATTTTATTTATTCTCTTTTAAGTTAAAAGCCACTTTTATGTCTGTTGTTTTTCAATTATGCAATTTTAGTATCTTTTTTTTTAAATTTAATTGCAACTAGATAATTATATTAGTTTTGGATCAGAGGCAAACCGCAAACCATAAAGACATTACATGTTACAAAGGTCATCTATAACCCTAAATAAACAGACCCCCCCCCAAACCATTGTTCGTCTTCAAGTTCACTGAATTACAACATGGTGCTTTGCCCATGTGGTTCGTCAACTATCATTCGAACATCTTGGACATCGTTTAACCCTGGTCAACGTCCTTATTGTTGTGGTAGAAAGATATGTTAAAATACTAATTTTGTTCACTCCTAACCTAAATAATCGATGTTGGTTCCCCAATTTCTGGCCTAACCAATGTTATACTGAAAGTTGCGAAGCTATGGAGTTGCTATTTGGCTTGATCCTCCGATGTGTAGAGCTACTTTTATCATACCTAATCTTTTGAACAAAACTAACGCGCATAAAGAAAAGGCAAGAACAATAGCTAAGATGAGCTTAGATCTTGAAGCTACCGTAAGAAAAATTGCAATCAAGAACAAAATGCTAAAATTATGTTATGCATTTCGTGGTTGTTTTTCATCTATTAACATGTATTTTAGTGACCTTTTAATTGTAACATGTAACATATAATGTTTTTTTTGGTTTGTCCATGTATTCAAAATTAATTTAAGTATGCAATTACAATAAATTCAAAAAATATACTAAAATTGTGTATTTGAACAAACACGGGTATAGAAACGTCAATTAGCTCAAAAGATAAAATAAATAAAATAAACAAAATTAACAATTTATCCTTGGCTTAATGGACAAAATAAACGGAGCTAGAAAAAAAGTATTAAAATGATAAGTTTTAGAAAAGTGAAGTAGTCATTTGCACTAACTAAAAGTTGTATAATTGAATATACTAAAATAACACTTAACTCGTTTAATTATATGATAATATGTATTATATTTATACAAATAATGGAATCACCTGGACATCAAGGACTCAAGGTGATGTTCAAGCTTGCTTAAACTCATCTTCATTCAAACCTTTAATAAACCAATTATACTATATATTAAAAGAGAAGGCCCGCTACAGTATTTTGATTATTGGTCTAATCAGTGACTGTCATGTAGCAGTCACTAAGTTTCTTATTTTTTAATATTTCAAAATATGTTTGACTATTTATTAATTTGGAAGTAATCAAAGAACAAAAAAGAAAGTTGTTGTGGTAGTAGTGTTGCATTGTTATGACCCGGTTGTCTCGAGTTCGAATCCTATGCAAGCTGGTTTTTTATTTATTTATTTATTTTTTTGTATATTTGTTTTTTGTGGCTTTCTTTTGTTTTTTCTTAGATTTTTTTTTTTTGTATTTTTGTTTTTTATGGTTTTCTTTTGTCTTTTTTTTTTGTTAAAATAGATGTCATACGAGATCAAGCAACGAAAAAGTAAGGTGGTGTGATGTTTCGTTTTTTACTTTGTTTTAAATACGTTATTTTGAGAAATTATTTTTTGGGTTTAGTTTTTTTTTTTTTTGTATGTTTGTTTTTTGTGGCTTTCTTTTGTTTTTTCTTAGATAGATTTTTTTTTGTATTTTTGTTTTTTATGGTTTTCTTTTGTCTTTTTTTTGTTAAAATAGATTTCATACGAGATCAAGCAACGAAAAAGTAAGGTGGTGTGATGTTTCGTTTTTTACTTTGTTTTAAATACGTTATTTTGAGAAATTATTTTTTGGGTTTAGTTTTGGTACCGTAAAGAACGTAGCCGATACCAACCAAATTCGCGACAACTTATGGAAACGACGCCAGACCAACAAATTAGCCCGGCGCGTTTTTTTTATGGCTTTCTTTTGTTTTTTCTTAAATATATTTTTTTTTGTATTTTAGTTTTTTATGGTTTTCTTTTGTCTTTTTTTTAAATAGATTTCATACGAGATCAAGCAACGAAAAAGTAACGTGGTGTGATGTTTCGTTTTTTACTTTGTTTTAAATACGTTATTTTGATGAATTATTTTTTGGGTTTAGTTTTGGTACCGTAAAGAACGTAGCCGATACCAACCAAATTCGCGAGAACTTATGGAAACGACGCCCGACTAACAGATTAGCCCGGTGCAACGCACCGGGTAACAACCTAGTTTTAAATAACTCATGCTAACTGTTAACATCTTTCTCGAAATTTCTACCAATGACGTACCCAATATGCTATACATAAATACAATATTAAATTAATTATTAACTAATAATAATAATAATAATAATAATAATAATAATAATAATAATAATAAACAAGCGGTTACGTGGTAGTGTTTTGACAACTGAAACATACACGTGTTTCTAGTTCTAATTCACGACATTTTTTTTAACGACTACATTTTGTTTGTACACGTGAAATTATTTTATAACCTAAACTAATAATAATACGTTAAAATAATATGTTGCAATATCCCTGACCATTTTAAATGAAATTAAAATTTGGGAATGAAATTGGAGAAAGCTTGGGGTATTGTAGGCGTTTCAAAATAACGTATGTGTTGACTAATTTAGGAGGAAAAAAGAGTAAAAAGCTTTGACGTGTAGGATTGTACAAACCCACTATCGTCAACCGGTTTATTGCCGACCTTTGCTTTTCTTATATTACATACTAAGTTATTGTCCCGTGTACGATACGGGTGAACGTATAGAAATCGTCTAACAAACATATATAATTTTATATTATATTATAATTTGTAATATGTTTTATAGGACGACAACATGATATTTAGTTGTAAATAATACTGGTACGAAAAGAAATAATTGTCAAACAAAAAGATACACCAAAATAAAATACAAAGTACAATGTTTAGAAACACAATTAAAAGTAAAAAATTTAAAATTATAAACTAATAAGTGTGTAGTTAGCGCAAAGCAATGGTATGTATCTACCATGAGTTCATATTCCTATTTAACCAAGAAATCAAAGAGACGATTAATAAGAAAAATTGACTAAGGCCCAATAGACTATATATTTAACCAGCATGAATTAAAAATTTGTTATGAACATCACACCCTATAGTTGATAAATAATCCATTTTCATTACCACGGTTTTTGTGAGTATAAAAATTTTTTTGTTGATTAATAAATAGTAGATAACATGTTTAGTACAAATTATCGAGGTGATCACTATATTAACGTCAATAAAATGTTTAACATTATTAATGATTTGAAAAATTATATACCATGGGTAAATGATCTAATTTTTAACACATAAAGAAGACAGCAACATGCAAATGTTATAAAAGTATGTTTTGAAAAGTAAGAGAATTAAAACAATTACGTGTAACAAATTCAAAAAACATTTACTTTCCAAACACCCGGTATGTTAAAAACTTAGATATTGACATATTACCTTAGAATATAAAATACCAAATTAATTATAAAACAAACCATAAATTTATACGATATATAAAAATCCAACACAAATCAAACCAAATTGGAAAGATGAAGAAATTGTCTTAGAAAACAAAATACACTTAAACTGAAAGGCAAAAAAAAGAGGGGGGGGGGGGGTCTTCAAACGTTGCATTTATTTTGAGCCATCAACGTCTATCACATATCAACCTTTGAGGTGCCAAACCTCACTCCTTCATCAACATTCACCGGGTTTATTATTGGCTTTTAGACGTAATAACTTCAATACGAACCTTGAGAAAACAATCATTCTTAAGCATATCCAACTCATTAAACATAGTTTTTTTTTTGCTTCATTGTGTTGTTTGTAATAAAATAATAAGAATACAAACAAAGTATTAAATTGATAATAATTAAAATATATGAACAATATCAATAATATGAATAAATGAAATAATTTGATTAATACAAATGAACCTTACAAAGAAATGCAAAATTGCAGAATTTGATAGATGTAAAGAAGTGGTGTGAAATTTCTTGTGTAAAACTGAAGTATATAGAGAGGGGCAATAACGTAAATTTTTTTTGTTAGTTAATTTAAAAATAAATGTTATTCTCAATTTCATTCAAGATAATCAGTTTGCATATAAATTTGAAATACACAACCAAAATATGAAAGTTGAAACATATAGTTAATCCAACTAATATTGTTATTAATGGTCAAACGGTTTTTAATGTAAAAATGATTTCATAAAGATGCAATAAAAATAAGAGAGTTGAAATCTATAATTTATGTAATCATTATTGTTATTAATTGTCAAATATTTTTTTAAATTTAAAGGGTATAGAGAATTCAATTATGTTATGTTTAATGTAATTTATTTTTAAATTATTTTATTATAAAAAAAATCTAAGAATACATTGTATATATGGAAGTTAATCAAATGGACCAATAGAAAACAAGCAAAACATATTGTTTTAATAGTATATATAGATATAGATTAAATAAATAATATTTTCTTCAATTTCTTAGTTGTAAATTTATATATTACGGTGGGTTCCCGTAATCTTTTAATGGTTTGTGGATAATATGTCGGTGTATAGCATAACTTTTATCGGTGGGCTTTAATCAAGTTGTAATTGCATAAGGGTATTAGTGGTGGATGGAGAATTATGGTGAAGAATCACTAATGAGAGTGTCATATCAAAACTATATAGAAACTGATAGTGTATCAAGATTTGTAAGGGGTGGATGGAGAATTATGATGAATCATTGATGAACTTTTTAACTTTCATTTTTAATTTATATCTAAATTAACATATTTAAAAACACAAAAACAAATAATGCATAAATTTTAGACGCAATTACAACAGATGGTGTCTGAGGTTTGAGTAAAGTAACACCATTAGATATTAAGGTTTTAAAGTAACTTATAAGTTTAGGTTTTAAACTTTCAATTTTCTAACGGATTTGGGTATTAACATTAACATATGTGTAGTTGTGTCTAAACTTTATAAAAATACATAAGTAATTAGACAATGCTTTTTCATTTGAAAAATACATAAAAATATTATTCATAATCCCATCGGCTTTTAACTTCCGTGTCATTTCTAGCGTGGCTTTATCACGAGCGTTAATTTATCTCATCATATTTAGTCATTTGAATACGTTTGATGCAAGCTACGTTGTCTTGATCCTCTCTTGCACAAAATAGTTGAAAGCTCATTGCCAAAATCTCAACATTTGCTGGTTCACGGGATCCAAGTCTTTGAAAATGGACCTAAGCCTTTGCAACGCCACATATTCCTTGTAGCTCCATGTTCATGGCCTTTTCCTATTCTCGGTTCAAATATTAGGATTTTGTTGCTTTATAGAGTGTTGTTTTTAGAGAAAAATGTAAAAGTTCGATAGAAATACAGGAATAGAGTATGTTTAGTATAAAAATTTGAAAAGGAATTTGATAATTTATAAGGTTAAAAGTGTATGTGATTTTTATTTTTATTTTTTTAAAATTTAAACAGTCAAATGACCGTTGAACGTTTATTGAACACATAACATTTTTCACCAACCTGATTTCCCTACCCGAAATAAAGGCCGAAGTGTGCCTGTCTAGCCGAATGAAACCGACTCCAACCCGGCCTCCAAGTCTTCCAATACTATAAGAATTGATTTAAATAATATGATCCTTAATAAGTAAAGAAAATATAATAGTGACTTTAGCATCACCCAAGAAAACATGTTAACATTTAGTTACTTGTCATTGATAACTGTCGAAGCACGAGATGAATCTGACCTGATCCATGACGATATTTCCACGGATTTCGAGATGAACGAACCACGTCTTGATCCTCTTCTCCGGCTGGTTGGGATCTGCAATGACTTTTTGGGGGTGTGGAGGTGACCGCTAAGAAATCTCCAGGATCTCTTGTTCACAGACACAAAAATATGGTGGTGGCTCTTATTGAGAATGACCAACCCCTAATAAGGAGGTGGTGACCTCCTTATATAGGGAGCCTCATGACCACCATCATGGTACCCTAATGGGCCTAGCCCAGTTAGGGTTACCTCCACAAAACCCCCTCAGCCCAATAACATTGTATTAGTCCATGTAATAAAATAAGCCAAACATAATAAATTTCATCATCATTATCATCGTACTCAGTATATCCCACCAATAGCAATGCCATGGTAGGGTCTGAGGAGGGTAAGATGTAGACAGCCTTACCTCTATCCCATAGGGATAGAGAGGCTGTTTCAGGTGAGACCCCCGGCTCGATAGTAGTTTTGAATCAAGCCTTGGACATAAGACACATAACACTCAATCATCGGGACACCGGCTGATTGGTGCATGTGCCCTTGTCTTTCGGCTATCAACGCCACCAAACATAATAAATTTAGGGTCGTAAAAACGGGTTTAGTACCATACCCCAACAAGCCCCCCCAAGTCCAGCGTTGCTCCTGGGTGCGCAAGCGTTTAGGTGGAGCGCTGGACTTTATGAGGTGTGTTAAGGCGTGAGGCGGTTTTTTTCCCTTTTATTCGGCCTTATCTTTATTGTCTTTGAGTTTTGGGAGGTTTTCTTCATTATGGTGACGTGTTGTGGTTTTTATGATAATGATAGTGCACTAGCATGAATAAGATATAGCACGCCGAATAATAAAAGCCTGCGCGCGAGGCGACTTAGGAGCTATGAGAATAATAAAGCTTGCGCGCGGGGCGACTTATGAGCTATGAGAATAATAAAGGCTTGCGCGCGAGGCGACTTACGAGCTATAAGAATAATAAAAGCTTGCGCGCGAGGCGTCTTACGAGCTATATGAATAATAAAGCTTGCGCGCGTGAGGCGACTTACGAGCTGTAAAAATAATGAAGCCTGCGCGCGAGGCGACTTACGGATCTATGAGAATAATGAAGCCTGCGCGCGTGGCGTCTTACGAGCTATAAGAATAATAAAAGCTTGCGCGCGAGGCGTCTTACGAGCTATAAGAATAATAAAAGCTTGCGCGCGAGGCGTCTTACGAGCTATATGAATAATAAAGCTTGCGCGCGTGAGGCGACTTACGAGCTGTAAAAATAATGAAGCCTGCGCGCGAGGCGACTTACGGATCTATGAGAATAATGAAGCCTGCGCGCGTGGCGTCTTACGAGCTATAAGAATAATAAAAGCTTGCGCGCGAGGCGTCTAACGAGCTATAAGAATAATAAAAGCTTGCGCGCGAGGCGTCTTAACGACTTACGAGCTGTAAAAATAATGAAGCCTGCGCGCGAGGCGACTTACGGATCTATGAGAATAATGAAGCCTGCGCGCGTGGCGTCTTACGAGCTATAAGAATAATAAAAGCTTGCGCGCGAGGCGTCTTACGAGCTATAAGAATAATAAAAGCTTGCGCGCGAGGCGTCTTACGAGCTATAAAATGATGATAATGACTGGCCCACAAGGGCCTCCTCCGCGCAGGATGAATATCCCGGCCTGTTTTCAAAATAATAATGGAGGCACAAATGGCCAGATAATAATAATGATGTCATAGGTGTTTGTGCGGCTCGTAGCCGAACCTGCAAAAACATGTCAACTAAAAGTGGATGTATTGCATGGTTCCCATCCTCGGGCAAATTATGAGGTGTGCCCAACCTCTAAGCTTGGCGCGTGGCCTATGGGTTTATGAGGATTCCCAACCTTTAAGTTTGGCGCGTAGCCATATGGGATATTATGAGGATTCCCAACCTTTAAGTATGGCGCGTAGCCATATGGGATATTATGAGGATTCCCAGCCTTTAAGTATGGCGCGTAGCCATATGGGATATTATGAGGATTCCCAGCCTTTAAGTATGGCGCGTAGCCATATGGGATATTATGAGGATTCCCAGCCTTTAAGTATGGCGCGTAGCCATATGGGATATTATGAGGATTCCCAGCCTTTAAGTATGGCGCGTAGCCATATGGGATATTATGAGGATTCCCAGCCTTTAAGTATGGCGCGTAGCCATATGGGATATTATGAGGATTCCCAGCCTTTAAGTATGGCGCGTAGCCATATGGGATATTATGAGGATTCCCAGCCTTTAAGTATGGCGCGTAGCCATATGAGTACAATCATGGTTGTTCTTATCCTGATTTGGATTGGACTGTTCATTTGTTACGTCGCTTACGCGCGGCCTGCGCAATGTCTCCTTTATTCTCACGCGCAGATGTTGTGCGTGAGTGTGCATGATGCGTGAGCATCTAATATGCATGAGCGTACGTGAAGCCCAATAACATATGTGATGCGTGAGCATATGAGATGCATGAGCATGTGATATGCGTGAGCATACGTGGTAGGCGTGAGCATACGTGATACGCGTGAGCATGCGTGATGCGTGAGCATGTGATATGCGCCACGAGCATAGGTTTTGGCTGTCTTCATGAGCATGTGATATGCGTGAGCTGTGGCGTAGAGTAATCGCCGGGAGCGCGCATGCGATCCGCTGTGGCGTAGAGTAATCGCCGGGATCGCTCATGCGACCCGCTGTGGCGTAGAGTGATCGCCGGGAGCGCGCATGCGACCCGCTGTGACGTAGAGTGATCGCCGGGAGCGCGCATGCAATTCGCTGTGGCGTAGAGTGATCGCCGGGAGCGCGCATGCGACCCGCTGTGGCGTAGAGTGATCTCCGGGAGCGCGCATGCGACCCGCTGTGGCGTAGAGTGATCGCCGGGAGCGCGCATGCGGCCCGCTGTGGCGTGTAGTGATCGCCGGGAGCGCGCATGCGACCCGCTGTGGCGTAGAGTGATCGCCGGGAGCGCGCATGCGACTCGCTGTGGCGTAGAGTGATCGCCGGGAGCGCGCATGCGGAATCCGAAGTTGATTCACAGGGAACGATTTTGATCCGCGGTGGCGCGCACGATCTAGAGATTTTGAATATCCACATCAGGTAGGTTTTATGTAAAACCAACAGATCTAATAGGATTTATAGATCTATGAATATGAAGTGTGACTGTTGCTCAAACGAACCCAGATCTGAAAAAATCATAACTAGATTTGGTATATTTCACTTAGAAAAAACACAGATCTAAGGGTTTTCCCCAAAAGTTCGGTGGTATTTCTTCATGTGTATTTCCAGATCTGGAAGTATTTTTTAGATCTACGGATTTTTGGATTTCCATAGAACATATCTGAAAGAAGAAACCGTAGACCCGAGATATTGATGAACTGATCGGAGGGCCGAGACGAGAAGCGAAGCGTGGTTCATTGCCGTCCCACGGATGGCGCCAATGTCGAAGCACGAGATGAATCTGACCTGATCCATGACGATGTTTCCACGGATTTCGAGATGAACGAACCACGTCTTGATCCTCTTCTCCGGCTGGTTGGGATCTGCAATGACTTTTTGGGGGTGTGGAGGTGACCGCTAAGAAATCTCCAGGATCTCTTGTTCACAGACACAAAAATATGGTGGTGGCTCTTATTGAGAATGACCAACCCCTAATAAGGAGGTGGAGACCTCCTTATATAGGGAGCCTCATGGCCACCATCATGGTACCCTAATGGGCCTAGCCCAGTTAGGGTTACCTCCACAAAACCCCCTCAGCCCAATAACATTGTATTAGTCCATATAATAAAATAAGCCAAACATAATAAATTTAGGGTCGTAAAACCGGGTTTAGTACCATACCCCTACAATAACCTAACTCTTAGACTAGCCATATGTATTTTGGCAATAATCGTCAAAAGTTCCTTTTCAATAGTCATGGTAAATATTGGTAATAACAACCATTTTCTTGCATCGATCCTTGTACTCGCTTTATATGTGTCTCGCCCCTCCTGTTTTTGATGTTGATATTGCCTAACTTTCTTATCAAATACATGCACCCAACATATCATTTTCACAAACTTCTATTTATGGTACAAGATTTAAAGCAAACAAATATAATCTTATAGACCTTGTGGGATGATAAAAACAAGTAACATTTATAAAACCAAATATTATTTTTGTTGTAAAGTTCATGTATGTATATACATGACAAATGTTTTTTAATAAGTTCATTCAAAGATGATTAAAAAAGAAAAATACTTATCAAGAGTTGAAAGATCTATGAATTCTTTCAAAAGAGTTACTAAGTTTTGGAATGGAGATATCCATTAATTCGATTTACCTATCTTTTAAACTCTAGCTCTCAAACAAACTCTAACTCTTAAAATGAGTTATAATTCTCAATCCTTTTATACTCACTAATTATACTAATACTAATCATACATATTAAGTATTTCTTTGGTTTACACTTTATCCGTCAATCCAAAAGTAGGCTTGCTTCACATGAAGCTAGGTTAGAAACGGTAAACCAATTATTTTTTAAATGCAATCAAAATAAGACGATAACTTAGAATAAAGTCAGGATTAGGTAACTAATTTCGTGTTTACTCCAGTAAACACATCTCCAAATAAACTTTTACCTATTACAAACAAGCATAACCCCTTCATTTTATTTTGACGAACCGTAATACTTATTTAACAATCTCATTGTATAAAAGAGTGCATCAAAGCCGGTTAAAAATGTATTCTTTTCGTAATGAAAAAGCAATGTGGCAATACTTATATCAACTTAAAAAAAGACATAAAATTCTAGATTTATGGCAAACCTTTTTAATATTCGAAGCATATTAAAACTTACAAGTATTTAATGCTAGACTTTGGTAAAAATAATATTTTTTGAAGTATAAATAAAAACAACAATGTTGCTTTTCTTGCAATTCATTCTTTGTTCTCTCTCACATTTAACTTTTGTATTAATAAAATCATGTTATTAAAGCAACCTACCATTCATTTGATGTAATCAAAGGTCACAGATCTTATTATCATTCTCTAAATGTACCTTTATTTTATGATAACTATAAACGTTTATGCAGTCGGTTCAATTAACACAATTGTCTAACTTACATCACCTAACAATCAAACAGGCTTCTACATTTTCACCAACCAGTTGTTTGAAACTTCGCTGCTAGTCAAACCCAACGAATTGCTACTTTTCATCTAGTTTCGACGGTTTTAATCATTCATGTACACCTAAGTTTAACTCAGCAGATGTCAAATTTAAATTTTAAAATTTAAACCATACCTCCCATGTTTAAATTTGTCTATTAACACTTCTTTTGTTTTTAACCCCAAACCACAAACCTTTTAAAGAAACATACCATAAAATCATAAATACAGAATTTTAACATTAAAACGTACGATGACACTCATTGATTTGTTGGTGGAACATAGTCACATAGACTAGTTTACAATCACAAGTATACCCAAAGTAGTTGAGGGGCTATTTTGTAATTTTTTTCTCTTACTTTGGTGTATGGTTGGAGTAAACCCAGCCAAGAGAACGTGTACTCCGCACTCCGCGTATGTTAGAAGTCTTCACTCTCTTTTAGCCTCACATTTCCTCGTTTAGACTTGTCAACCCACTTTGGTTTCCAAAACCAATAACATGTATATGATGACATTTGAAATGTTAGGGAATTACAAATTTTTTCTTACTTTTGACATTTTTGTAAATAATCTTACTTGGGTCCTCAACAAATGGTAGATAACATAATGGTCCCTAATATTTGTACTATTTTCTAACATGCTACTAACTTCACCGATACGGATATTATGTTATCTCATTCGCCGCCACGAAAGAGGAGAAAGAATGACCATGAGGTAGATACTAGATAGGAATAAATACACATATGCGAGTTATCTTTTGAAAAGAATCATAAAAGAGCATTAATCTTTGCTAATTTGTTGAGTTTAGGTAATGTTGGTAGGATTATTGTGGGATATATGTGTAAATAAGTTCCAATTATGTGTTTATGTGGACATTTTCATTACTAATAAAGATGATCATCTACAAATGGAAAGATTTATAAGATCTTAGCATGTCTTTGAGCAATCTAACTATTAAAGTAGCCATACTAATTGATCAACAATAGTTACCTAATATTTTCATTTGAAATTACTTAAATACGCAAAAAGTATCTAACTTTTCTAAAGCGACTTTACAACATATATCAAACCTTTCACCAAATTTTAAATAGTGATTGTCACTTAAAATTTAAAACTTTAGAGGCCTCAGTTACGTGAATGAAATATAAAAACTTGTCACTTTTAACAATCTTAGATTTTCTATATTACGTGATCTGTCCACCTCCTCACAGATATGCCCATTTATCACGTAACGCTTAAGTGTAAAAACTAAACTTATAGCATACCAGTCATCGTCAAACAATACCAACAAATAAAATAAAACTTACTGTGTGAAAGCCCAAATAACCGAACCGGGACAAAACATATAAATAGAGCATAATACAAGGGTAGAAAATGAATTTGTTGACTTTACAGAAAACCAATTTTGACTGCCTTCATATTCATTTCATATTCTTCCAAACACCAAAGAATCAGACTCTCTCTCTCACACACACACACACACACAACATAACCTTTTTCTCACCTAAAACCCAACGCTTTTGTTCTCTGTATTGTCTCCGGCCACCGGAGAAACAGGTACATGTTTTGTCGGCAGTTTTGCCGGTGTAAATGGTGACGTGGGTTTGTTGAAAAAATTAGTTTTTTTTTGTTGGGTTTTGTTAATTTGATGAATTGACTGTGTGTTAGTGTTGAATCGGCACTAATTTCGGATCTCCAGTGTTGAATGGTTTATTTTTAGGGTTAGTGTGACTGTTAGACCCACTTTAAGCTTTTACATCCTACAAATTAGCAGGTGGTGTTTTATTAGGGATTGATTATTATTATTATTATTATTATTATTATTATTATTATTATTATTATTATTATTTTAGGTGTTTTAATGATATGAAGATGGTTAAATCAAATTGAATGTTTTAGGTGAGAATTGTTGAAATGGAAAGTGGTTTTGTTCGATTAATCAATTCGTTGTCGTTATTGAGTTGGGAATTTGTGTTTTTAGGTTGTGATTTAGTTTTAATTTTTTTCTAGGGTTTCAAGCTGTTTTGTTGGATTTTTTAAATTTAAACTACGCGCGGTTGGTGATGGTTAAGGCTTGGGATTTTAAAGTCTCGGGTTCGAAACCTGACTTAAGGGTTTTTCTTCTTGATGGTGTTCTTGGATGAGTCAGGCCTGAAGCGTCAAAATCAGTATGGACGGTTGATATCCCGTCTCAGGAAGGCTCATCCAGGTATTGGAGGTGGTTCCAAACGCTGTTAAAAAATAGAAATTTAAACTACACTTTAATTAGAATCGTGATTGTTATTCGGTTGTGTTCGTTCGTTTATTTTCATATGATGAGTGTCTTAATTTGATATGCCTTTAAAGGGATAAGTGTCTGATCATAAGTAGTAGTACCATGTAACATATGTAATATTTTTGGAACTGTTATTGTCTGCCATTAATCTTTGTTTGGGTCCAGGCTGACATGTGTTTTGATTGAGCTTGTATTATTGACTGAAACGTACCATAACTTTATTATTTGAACAGTATTTGCATTTAGATTTCATGTTTTTTGAATGTGTTTGTCCAAGCAAAGAACTTTTAATGTTTTAGTTACTCTCTATATATTTCACATAAAAGCAAGCCTCTTGAACACATTCGCTTTTAGATCTTTGGTTGTTAATGCTGCATACCCTTGTTTGGATTTATATATTGCAAGCTTTAAATCTTCTATCATTGATCATTGTTTTATATGAACATTCAGATTACAGATCGCAAAGTGTCTTGATGCAAAATAATTTGGTATCTTTTATTGGGTAATTCAAGTAGTTATTGCACACTTTACATGTGAGCAAAGATGGGGTCTGCATGCTGTGTTGCTGCTAGAGATAGAACTATAACAAATGGATCAAATGGTGATATTATGCCAAGAAACATCAGATATTCTCCTTCATGGAGTGTCAGGTGGGAAAACAGGCGGCGCGTTGCAGGCGAAGAAGCTTCTATAAACTGGTATTCTGATGGCGCTGTAACAAATGACAGGCTGGACAATAAATCTCAAACAACTGTTGGAACTGCTTATGCATCAGAAGAAGGTAGTCCATTGGAAAGTTTTAGAAATCTGACATGGCAGAAGTCCTCTCCTTCTGAAGGATTTGCAGTTCCTCAGTCAGGTAAATAACTGAATTTATCCTAGTATAAATAATAATATATCACTGATACAAGGTTTTCATAATCGTTGAAGTGATACTGTCATACTGTGAACCATGGTTGTAGAAGTCGCTAGGTGCTTCCAACTCGGTCGACTTGTGAATTGCGAGTACTTGGTCTAGGCGGGGAGTACTCAGGGATTACTCGTTGAGTAATCAGCGCATAGGCGCGGTTTTTACAACCATGCTGTGAACCTTATTCTTGTTGCCATTATTCAGATGGTTACGTAGATTTAGGATTAATTGTAGGGTAATTTTTTATCTGAATTTTGTCTTCTTGTTTCTGTAAAAGATATAATGTGCATAGGACTGTAAACGAACCAAATGTTTAGTGAATCGTTTGTCAACTGTTCACGGCAAGTTCGTATATTTTAATAAACGAACTAACCGAACAAAGAATTGTTCATTTAATTAAAAGAAAGAACATGAACACATGTCTCGTTCATCGTTTATGTCTGTGAGCGTTCGGTTACATTTGTTCATACGAATTTGTTTATGTTCGTTCGTTTACGTTCATTTAAGTTTGTTTTCGGAAGTATATGAATTTAAAAATTAGGCCAGTTACATTTTTTTCTAGTTTTAATAACTTTTTAGGCCCAACACATTGTTGTTCACATTTAATTTTTAGTTGGTTTTAGCTTTGTAATGTCAGTTCGTCTATGTTCATTCGTTTACGCACGTGAACCGTTCGTTTATATTATTAGCGAACGAACACGAACAACAAAACTCTGTTTGCTTAAATTTCTGTGTTTGATCGTTTGTTTGGTTTCGGTTTTGGTTCGTTTACATGCCTATATCTTATGCTATTTTACTTGTTTTTGCAGATCAATCTGGCTCTCAAATTACTTCAGAGGTATGTAAATTAACCGATCTTATGCTATAAGAATATCATAATTTTATAATCTCCAATATGTTTTGCATGTTATAGGTGAAGGGGTCAACCGAAGGTCAACTTACTTCAGAACAATCGCCAACGATGATGATGTCATCCACACACTCGGTTTCTTCATATTCACCATCTCCTCTATCCTCTTCTCAGCTTCATTTTCTACCCCCATCCAGGTGGCATGGGCGGTCACCGGGCCCCCATTTTATGCGCCAGGTGTCAGATAGCCGAATCCCAATGAAGTCACCAAACCTGTCAATTTCTGAAGAGGGTGGCTCTCCTTTAATGCTCCCTGGGTGGAGCAACGAGTCAAACCTTGGGTCACATGGTGGATCTTCAGACAGTTGGTCTGTACCCGCATTTAACGAGCTCATGGCAGCTTCACACAGTCGAAGAGAACGATGGTCGTTTGACAGCAGCCGAACCAGTGGCAGGGTTTCATCTTCACCGTCTATTGACATGCGGACATGTGGCGTGTGCTCAAAGCTTCTAACCGAAAGGTCAGCATGGGCGGCCCAGAAGATAATAGCAAGTAACGAGCTTGCGGTTGTGGCCATTTTAATATGTGGGCATGTTTATCATGCAGAGTGTTTAGAAAACATGACATCTGAAATCAACAAGTATGATCCGGCATGTCCTGTTTGTACTTTTGGGGAGAAAAAGGTTGTTAAGTTGTCTGAAAAAGCTTTGAAAGCTGATCTGGAATTGAAAGCTAGGATAAATAAGAAGTCGAGAAGTCGGGTGGTTGATGGTGATATGAACAGCGATGATATTATGTTCGATCATCATCATCATAATCATTGTAAGATTAGCCCTAAGATGGGGTCAAGTTCTAGCATGAAGTCTTCTGTTGGAAAGCCTTTTCTAAAGAGACACTTCTCTTTCGGTTCTAAAGGCAGTCGGTCCATGTCAGATAACAATTTCCCTCGCAAAAAAGGGTTTTTTTGGGCGAGATTGAGCAAGGAGTGATATCATTTTGCTCTAAAAGGTAGCATACTTGACTTAAGATCATTTAGGACCTGTATGTGTATGTTAATATGCTATGATATGCTATGTTTTGTTTTTAATTCTGACAGTGGTTTTTGGGTAAATAATGACAGGTGTAGGCGGATTGGACGACTAGGATTAGCTCCTCAAGATACTGTAAAGCAGGATTTGAATAACACATGATGAATGATAATCTTGATGAATATGGTATAATATATAAGTGGGGAGAAAAATCAAAGGATTAGTTTTAAGTTTGTGTTCTGTAAATCTAAAATTTATTTTTATTTTGTTTTCATTGGCTTTCACATTTGCTTTTGTTGACAATAATAATATCAGTAGTTACCAAAGTTTTATGGTTTTCTCATTGCATATATTTATGTTTAGTTTATATACTTAAATCCGACATGGCTCCGGTGGTTCCCAGCAAGCTCTTCCACGACAGGTTTCTATCCTAGGCAAACACATTTTGCATTGATTTCGTCCTTGCTACCTTGATGCTCAAAGGTAGGAACTGGCTCCATGTATGGTTAACTTTACCGGGTTCGTTTAGGAATTGGTTCGGGGCATAGTTAGATATTTGACCGGGTTTTGAATAAGTGCACAAACCGGGAAGAACCGGAATTGGGTAGGAACCGGTTCCGTGTATGGTCAACAAAAGTCAAAACTTGGTCCATTTAGGAACCGGTTCCTGGTATAGTTGGATATTTGACCGGTTCCACTGGTCTTTTTCGGGTAGGGTTGGGAGGGTTTTGACCGGGTATTGGTGGAACCGGCTTCACCGGGTTCTGGTCGGTTCCGGGTACAGTTCTGGGGTAAACCTAAAGCCCGGTTCATACCCTCGGGTAGGTTAGGGTCGGGTCTGTTCTGGGTAGGAACCGCCGAGTCGGGTTCTGAACCGGTTTTTTTTGCACCTCTAAGTAGATGGGTTATATTTTTAACATTTAATTTGTGATGTGGCGAATTAGAAGGCTTCGGAATGATACGGTTTTGGCGGCAGTAGGCGAAAAAAAAAAACTCGTGGCTGTTTGATGTTTTATTTCTTTTTTATTAGTACTCGATTAGGAAGTATAAGTGTAAAGTTTTATGGATAAAGTGTTTGAAAAATTCTCTTTTATTCAAGTAATTTGTTTTTTCTAATTCGTATAGGGTCTTGCTAGTTGGAGCTTTATAAAATGCCACAGTTAAAAAAAAAAGGAAAGAAATTTGTTATATCTATTATGGTTGGGCTATTCTATCGGCCTTATTTTCAAAATCGAATGGTAATAGCTTTTAGATAAGAAAGTAGAATAGAAAGCTAGCTAACCATTAACTAATAATAGTAGATAGTATATCATTAATTAATTTAGTTACACCAGACACATGTACATGCAACAGTGGCAAACGTACGTTTCCTATGACTCAGCTCATACGTGGCACACAGCATTGGACACGTATAAGCAAAGTGCATGCAACACCGGCCACCTCTTGATGCTTATTTAGAACAACACGACAAACACCGCCACCATAAATAAAACCCAAACACTACCTCTAATTCTAATTTCACTCAACTCAACAATCAATCAACATATAATAATATCAATCGAAAATGACCGATATTCGCGACGAACTCGGCCGTCCGATTCAACTCACCGACGAGTTTGGCCGCCCTGTTCAACTCACCAACGAGCATGGTGTTCCCATCCACCTCACCGGCGTTGCCACCACCGCCGGATCAGAGGTTCGTAATAAGACGACGCATGATCAGGCAACTCAAACTATGGGTTCGGAAGTTCATGGTGGGACCCACTTTGCTCCGACTCCAGCGAACTATGTTAAACATGCCGCTGGTGCAGTTACGGGTGCGGGTGTTGGAAAAGGTGATACGGGTGGTGTTACTAGTGGCGGTGGAAGCCACACGGAGCCTCATGAAGCTGTTGGAGAGGATAAGAAGCCGCTGGAACGATCAACGAGTTCTAGCTCTAGTTCGGTAAGATCATCTAATTAACATTTGAAATGTATATCGGTTATTTATTAAATTCATAAGTGTAATTATGAGCATGCATGGTGGCAGTCGGAAGATGACGGACAAGGAGGGAGGAGGAAGAAGAAAGGTATAGTGCAGAAAATAAAAGAGAAGCTTCCGGGACACGGTGACAAAGATAAAGCAGCCGCACACAGCACCGACACCAAAGTTATAAGTAGCACCACCACCAGCGAGAAAGAAGGCGAAAAGAAAGGGTTCTTGGACAAGATTAAAGATAAACTTCCGGGTCATCATTAATTAATATCTTCTCTGCAGCTGTTTTAAATTCTGTGTGTTCTATTTATGGATTTTTCATTTTCTATTTTCAGTTTTCAAATATTAAAGGGTTTGTGCTGTGTTATGTATATGTTAATCGTTGTGTTTTATTTTCTCTAGTGAGTTACTGAGTTAATATAATTATATGTTTACCTTAGGTCAGGAATTTATAATTGTTTTACGTTTTACATATTATGTTATGAATTTATGATCCTTGTTCTTTTGGTAAACTGTGTCCATATTTAGATTTACTTACACCATCAGAATGTCGGATTGGATTATTCCGCTCGTACTGAGCCTGGTTGGTTTAGAGTACAGTCGTATGTTGTCCACCCGCAAGTGTGTATATTTCTTCTCGTATTGAGCCTGGTTTAGAGTATAGTCGTCCGCTCTCCATCCTGGTTGACTATACTCCATCCTGGTTGAGTATAGTCGTCCGCTGTCCACCCCACTCGTACGGAGAATTTATATTTATAAAATACTTCAACTGAGCCTAAATAAAAATGTCCTTATTTCCTAACAAGGAATTATATGACTTAAATTTTGCTAAATTTTTCTACGTTATTTACAATAAAAATAGAAAAAAATTAGTAAAAAAATAAGACGCCATATGATTTTTTGTGAAGCTTTTCTATGTTTCGTGAAGCTCTTTAACCTAAATTTTACCAAAAAGATAATAAATAAAGAATTTTTGGGTCCAATAATTTTACCAAACAGATAATAAATAAAAAAATTTTGGGTCCAATAATTGAAGCTCTTCTCGCATGCCTCAAGAGCAGTGGCGAAGCTTGGACGAGTTTGTCGTGGGAGGGGGGGTATTAAAAAAATTATAAACGCTTGGGCTGGGCTCAAATTTTAATCGAAAACGGGTGGGCTGGGCTCAAATTTTAATCGAAAACGGGTGGACTTGTACCACATGTAAAAATTTTCGAACGAAAACAGGTAAATTTACACATTTTCGAACGAAAACAGGTAAATTTACACCACTGTACAAGAAATTGGGAGGGCCCAGGCCACCCCGGGCCCTCACTAAGGCTTGCCCCTGCGTCAAGAGCCGGCCCGTGCTCATATTTAGCCTGGTTTAGAGTACCGTAGTCCATTTGTCTACTCTGCTAATATTAAGCACGGTTTAGGGTACCATCATGGACTCATGGTGGGAATTGTCATGAGCCTGGTTTAGAGTACCATCGTGTGGGAATTATTGAACCGGTTCGGTGAGTTGGACCAATTATTGAACCGGTTCGATGAGTTGTACCAAACCGTGAGTTTGAGCTATAATCAAACTACTCTACTCAAACTCCTAACATTAAGAAATAAATAAACATGTTCATTTATATATTTAGTTGGTTTATCTATCTATCTATAATATATATAAATGAAAACTCTAAAATCCTACGTGTCGTGATGTGGTCGCTCCCTTCTTTCATGAGCGCCACCAGATTGCTTGATTTTTAAATGGAGGCTTCTCACTGATTTAACCCAAATTTATGGGTATGGGTCTTACCAAAACCAGATAGCTCCTTAAACGGGTTATAAAATCTCATTAAATTAAAAATTAATCTTACCAATTATTTGATATGAAAATCATATAAAATAGAGATATACTGAAATTTAATATCCAATTAAAAAAGAAAAAAAATATTATTTATAATTAATAAACAATTTTATAGTAAAAACATAAGCGGGTCATGGGTCCACCGAATCCATATAGCTTTTAAACGGGTTATACCATATCATTTATTTATGAAACCCTTTCATAATCAAAACCCTAAGTATATTATTAACTTTCTTACAATAAAGAAAATTAAAATTCAAAAAATAAATATTAAAAAATGAAAAACATAAAACAACCATTCTCTCAAGCTATCAGATTGCTTTATTTGTAAATGAAGGCTTCTCACACATTTGACCCGAATTCATAGGTAAAAGTCTCACCAAACTCAAGTAGCTCTTAAACGGATTATAACATCTCATTATATTAAAATTAATCTCATCAAATATTTGATATGAAAATCCTATAAAACAGAGATATACTAAAATTTAATATCCTATTTTATTTAAAAAAATATTATTTATAATTAAGAAACAATTTTATAATAAAGAAAATAAACGGGTAATGGGTATCACCAAACCCAGATAGCTTTTAAACCGGATTATAACATATCATTTATTTGTGAAACCATTTCATCATCAAACCTCAAGTATATTAATTATTAATTTTCTTACAATAAAATTAAAATCCAAATATACATATATAAATATTAAAAACAAATAATGTAAAACACCCCCCGTAATACGGGGATAAAATCTAGTTTAGGTATATTAGACAAAGATAGTTTTATGTTTTTGTTCGGGTAGAATTAGGAGTAATCTATAGATTCGTTGTAATCAGCTTTTGAGTAGGTTTGCGATTAAATGTAGCAAGTTTGGCAACATTAATGTTCTTATATTGCTCTGTTCAGATTACCAATTCAATACCAGATTGTCTGTTTGTCCGCCCATACAAAGTGTGTCTGCTCAAACTGAGCCTGGTTTAGAGTACCCTCTTTCGCTTGTTTGCCCATGAAAAGTTGACACTTTAAACGTCATACCTCTCTTACAAACCAAGAAGCAACCAGACTTTGAAGGAGAGTGTACTCATTTCCGGTTAAGGCATCGACGAATGGCCATTTTTTTAATGTTGCAGTTGATGAAGAACTCAATCTCAATTTTCGGATCATACATCGTTAAAGGCTTACAATCATGCGCCATTTGAAATTTACTTCTGCTTTTTCCTGGTCATGATTTTTAAGTATAAATGGAATTCATATTTTCCTGATTATGGTTTTCCATTTTTGTGATCATCTGTTGATGGTGGTACGGTTATATAAACGAGTTTATCAATTATGTCCAACTCGAATTGAGTTGATTTTAGCAATATGGAGCTTGCAAGCGCTAATTGCAGACACAAAAGAAGAGAATGGTTAACTTTGTCCAGAGAATCAAATTACAGCGCATTCTAATTTCTTAATATCTTAATTCTTTTATATAATGTTTTTTGATCAGATCAATGAAAGAGAGTGTGATTAAACAATAAATCTTTTACATAATCATAAGAGTTGCATTACAATAAATAATCAATTTAAAAATTCTTACTCTTTCCCAAAATCAGCACTGTAATGAGCACTTGACTCCAACTTCTTAGCCTCATTCAATTTACGAACAGCCTGAAACATTCATCGTCTCACAAGTATTAAAATTCCAAGCATTGAAGATAAAAACAAATCATGTATTTGTTTATAACGGAACAAAGGCTAATTAATTACCTTCATGAAATCTTCATGGATAACATAATCACGTTCTGCACGAATAGCAAACATACCAGCTTCGGTGCACACATTCCGAAGATCAGCTCCATTAAAACCCTACCATTTTTCAAAACAATATGCATAAAAACATAAACCAACTACAAATAAACCACAAATGCCACAATTCAAAATTTAAAACCAAAGCACACCTCAGCAAGTTTAACAGCAGCCTCATAATCAATTTCACCATGCTTGGCGATTCCCGCAGCATGAATTTTAAGAATTTCCATTCTTGATTGCTCGTTTGGAAGTGGGATCTCTATTTTCCTATCTAATCGACCAGGACGTAGAAGAGCGGGATCCAAAACATCGGGTCTGTTTGTAGCCATAATCATTTTTACCTAAAAACACCAACCAAATACAATTAGGCATGTAAACGAACCAATGTGGATTGAAATGTTCGTGAACTGTTCGAGGGAAGTTCGTTTACTTAATTAAAGAACATATATGATCAAAACATATTTGTTCATATAAAAAGCAGACCAATATGAACACATGTCTAGTTAGTTCAGTATGTTCGTGAGCTTTCGCTGATTTAAATTCTTTATGCTCGTTCGTTAATTTGCACTAAAGAAGTTTTACGGCCATTACATTTTAGTCTAGACTCTAGTTTAACAACTTTATAGGCCAAACACATTACATTTACTTTTAATTGGTTGTATCTCAGTTATATTCGTTCATCTATGTTCACTCGGTTTACATTCATTAACTGTTCATTTATACCGTTAAAGAACGAGCATAAACGAACACGAACACGTTCTTTTTCTTAATGAACGAAAACGAACAAAAAAACGGCATTCGTTTAGTTGTTCGTGTTTGTTAGTTTGTTTGGTAGAAGTTAAACGAACAAGCACGCATGTAATGCACGTTCGTTTATACCGTTAAAGAACGAGCATAAACGAACACGAACACGTTCTTTCTTAATGAACGAAAACGAACAAGAAAACGTCATTCGTTTAGTTGTTCGTGTTTGTTAGTTTGTTTGGTAGAAGTTAAACGAACAAGCACGCATGTAATGCACGTTTAATTAACTTTCAAACATGAATTTTTTCAAAAAACTTCACCTTTCCAAGCTGATCAAATCCATCCAACTGATTCAACAACTCCATTAGTGTTCTTTGAATTTCACGGTCAGCACTTGTTCCCTCACTAAACCGACGTCCACCGATTGCGTCTATTTCATCCATAAATATAATGCAGGGCTGCAAAATTATTAACAATTAAGAAATAAGCATAATTTGAAGAAAACAAATCTTTATTCAATAATAAACAAAAAAAATGTTATAAGTAGTACTTGGTGATCACGTGCATAACTAAACATTTCTCTGATCAATCTTGCACTTTCTCCTATGTACTTATCAATAATGGCACTTGACACGACCTACACAAGATTTCCAAATGTTAAAATAAATAATAGGTCAACAATCATATTGTGAAAATATGAAAAACTAGAGCTGTAAACGAACCAAACGAGACCTTGTTCATGTTCATTTGTTAAGCACCTACCGAACAGACGAACAGTTCACGGACAGAAACTGAACGGAGTTTCTTGTCCGTGTTTCTTCATTAAGGAAATAACTTTGTGTTAGTTCGTTAATTTCACAAACCAACTTTTATTAATTTGATAAATAAAAATAAATATTCTTAAAGTCAAGTATTTAGACAGAATCACCAAAAATATATATAAAATGAAGTACTAGGGTTTCAGCATAAAAGTTAACATGATAAACTAATAAAAACAGATAAAGCTTAGATTTTAGGATACTAAACTAAAAAGTTAAAAAAATATAAAATATAACACCATTAATGACCAAATGTAAACAAACGAAAATGAGCAAACACATTACCAAAAGTTCATGAACACAGCCTCAGTTCATGTCCGTTCATGTAATTAACTGAACGGAATTTTTTGTTTGTATTCGTTACTTTATTAACAAACTTCCTGCCAAATGATTTGCTGAATGTTCAGTTCATTTATAGCCATAATGAAAAGTGAAAATAAATAATAAAAATGGTACCTTTAAGAAATTAGCATCTATATTGCTAGCAATTGCTCTAGCTAGTAAAGTCTTGCCAGTACCAGGAGGTCCATAAAGAAGAACACCCTGCCAAAGAAAAAAAAAATGCAAAGACAATTTATTTCTAAAATTTTTTTATAATTCAAGTGCTGGAAATTGGCCACACTATGTACCTTGGGAGGTTTTATGCCCACCCTTAAAAAGAGCTCGGGATTCATCAAAGGCAGTTCTATGGATTCTCTAAGTTCCCGAATCTGATCTGATAGTCCTCCAACTGCCGAGTAACTAACATTACCAGGATCTTCATGAAGCATGTTATAAACAACCGGATCAACCTGCAATAATATTAAGAGTATGTTTAACTAAAAGAAGTGGTCAAACAGTTATCAACTAAGAACAATAGTTTAAAAAATATTTACTAACTTCACGAGGGAGTGCTCGCATTATAGTGAGAGTTGTCATATCAAGAACTACTCTAGTCCCAGCTATTAGTTTTTCTTTGTCCACTTTACTTCGGCACCCGACTACATACCTTGGACCACTACTGGCTTTAACTATCACTGTAACATCACAAGTAAGACTTATTCATCAATTATAAAACTTAAAAAATGCATAATATGTTTAAAGAGAATAATGAAAATGCTAGATACATCTTTCACTGTCCAAAGGCCTGAGGACTTCGCCTATAATCTGTCCAACACTTTGTAGAGACTTTAAATCATCTTCTGTTTTGGCATATTCTTTCTTTGTGCGCCTCAAAGATTCTCTCACTGCAAACATAAAGTTATACAATTGTTAATCTAGCATAATAGCAGTATACTCATATAGAACAAAATAAGTTATATTTTTAATAGAATACTATATAACCCATAATCACCACCAACATCTGCCATTCTACAAGGTGAGTGATTCATAGTTCAAATAATCATATGATCAGAATATTCAACATTAAGATCCTAGCAATTGCTACCATTAGGTTAGGGTTCATCATCATCAAATGATTTACCAAAGCCTTTCATCCCTAGAAACCTCCTTGATCTAATGTTGGAAATATCACGAATAGTCGGCAATTAATCGCTAGTTGCCCAGTGACTGATTAATTTCTGGGTAATCAGTAGTCGGATCTAGTTGAACCTTAATTCCGCCGATTTCCAGGCCAATTTTTGACGACTCCAACAGTTTCTGGCAAATTTCCGTTGATTCCATGAATATACACATACAAATGTGTGTGTGTGTATAGATATAAAAATGTGTAAATATATAAAAATTACATATAAAATTTTGTGTGTGTGTACATAATGCATATAAAAATGTGTGTGTGTACAAAACTGAAAATTATACATAAAAAGTTCAATTCCGATTAATCGCTAGTCCCCACCGAACCAACAACACATAATTTGATGCTTACATTTAACAAACTCAACAAAATTTCTACAACACCAATGCAAGAGCGCCAGTATTAAAATAATATTTAAAACACTTATCCAGATAGAGGCACAGAAGATTAAGTAGATCAACGAACATGTAAACATAAAATCTACTCAGCCTAATAAGGTATGGTTGATTATAGAAGCAGACGGACGGAATTAGGTTTTCGTAAGCAAATGATATTAGAGAGTCTGACCTCCTCGAACGCGAGATTCGAGCTCTTTATGTTGGAGCATCTTTTTGCGGTACTCGGTAATGGCGCCTCCGCGACGAACTGCATCTTCGCCTTCACTCGTCATCGGAGATGAATCTGTGCGACTGATTATAATTGATCTGTTTTGGTAAGGAGAATGAATTGTTGATCAAGAAAACTAGTTATTTCTTCCCCAAATTGAATATAATACATATTATTGATCTATTTATATTTAGCCTAATTTGGCCGGTACGTACTTAGTGGGCTGAATCTTATTTAGGTCCCTTTATAATAAAGCGATATTTTGCTGTAGACTAGTTTATAATAGGGGTGTTCGGCGATCGGTTTAAAATCGCGAAACCGTCCAAGCCGGTCATCGGTTTGGCTTCGCGGTCGGTTTTTTTTTTTATATTCGGTCGGTCGGCTTCAAAATTTTCAGACCGTAATGAACGGTTTGGCTTGCGGTTTTTATTGTAAACCGGCCGTAAAAAAACGGACCGGACCGTAGGATTTATTTATATATAAATTTTATTTTTTGATATTAGATTTATATAATTATTTATAATATATCATACGTTTTAAAAATTGGGCTTCTTGTCTTAGCCAACTATAAGATGCTAGTGTGTAATTTAGCTCAACTTTACTAAAAGTCCAGTATTCCGTCATGTTCTAGGCTTAAATTCTGGACAATATAATTAATTATGGGGAACTTGCATTTTGGTTATTTTATTTTTAGACAGCTTTAAATCTGAACTTGTAAATTAGAGTTTAAGTTTTTGATAATAACATATTAATGCCTAAATTGTGAAACCGACCGGAGCCAAACCGTTAGTAACGGTTCGGTTCGGTTTGGTTTTTATTTTTAACGGTTTGGCTTCAGTTTTTGATTTGCAAAAACCGTACTAACGGTTTAACTTACGGTTTGACCCAAAAACCGTCAAAACCGGACCGTAAACACCCCTAGTTTACAAATCCATGTGTGGGAATTAAAAAGATAATTTAAGATAAGACATCATTGAAAGTGAATCAATAAGATGAAAATAAATTTTCTTTAAACTCAACTTGCTTCAAATTAAGAAAAACTTTGCAAGTTATAAATTTATATGTTACAAATGTTTGAAAGATTAAATAAGAGAAGCAGAAAAACATAGGTTGAACATACGAATAAAACATAGATAACATAAGACTATATTATATTAATGCGAGTAGTTTAAAAAATTCATCAACAAAAAGGAATACACAATTTATGGTGTTTGCATGTGCAATTGTGTTAGACAGATGGCGTCACGCCCGCAGTGTGACCACCTTTCATGGATCTCCATCCTTCCTAAGGGGTGTGTTCTTTCATCTGTAGGTGTTTCACCTATGTATGTGTCACATTAAATGTTCTAAATAATTAAACAAGATAACATGACACGTGAATGTAATCGTCGCATCACATACAATGTCATTAAATATCCACAGTAACACGTAAAATTACTTCAAATGATGAATTTGGGCAAGTTGTTTTCATGAAACATTCTTTAAAAATGTTGTTAGAGGCGGGCAAGCCGGAATTTTTTTGGAACCACATCAGTGTATGGTCGGGTTTTTTACAGGGTAGTTGTGTACAAAAAAACCGGTTTGGGACCGGTTTTATGCAAATCAAACCGGTTTGATAGTAAAACCGGTTTCATCCAAAACGATTTCCAAACCGACCCAAACCGTCGGTTCTGGGACCGGTTCCCCTTCTGATCTACCAAACCGGTTCGATTAAAATCAATTTTGAACCGGTTCTAAACTGAACCGAACTGAGCTGGACAATGTTGACCTTTGTTGCTCCTAAACCGTTTCTAAACCGAACCAGTTTTGACAAGGAAAAAAACCGTTTTTTTACACCTCTAGGTAGAGGTGGGTCAGGTCATAATTTTTCTGACAACATGAAAGGTATGTTTGGTATGGAGCTTCTAGCTTCAAGTTTTTAATAAAAAAACTAATACTCAATAAAAAATTTTTGGTTGTTTGAATGAGCTTAAAGCTTTTAGGTTATGAGAAAAATCTCCATATTTAATTGTACTACTATTAGCGTTTGACAAAAAAAGATACAAGCTTTTACATTTGAATTTACAAGTTTGGTACTTGAACTTCCATAAACTTTTGTTAATTTATATAATAGTTACATATTTTACACTTATTCAAAACTAACTACCCCCATGACTTTTAAGAGACCATAACTTTTCATACGCTAGTATATTTTTTTTAAACAAATTACATCATAAAAATGAACATTTCTCTTTAATTTGAGTATGATATTACTATACTTGTTTACCTTTAAAAAATTAGCATACTACGTGATTACCGGTTAGGATTGGCAACAAGTCGAGTCAGTCGAGCTCGGGTCATGTTTAAGACCAAATTAGGGTCGATACAAAAAGGGTTAATTTAGTTCGGTTCGTGTCGATACGGTTTTGAGTCGAAATGGGCCAGGTCAGAACATGTTTCAGATTAAGACAGTGCCGGGTCGGAAAAGGTTTATGATCAAAACAGATTGGTGTAAAAATTATCTATTTGAAATTACAGTATGGGGGTGTTTGGGATTGCTTATTTTCACCAACTTATAACTTATAAACTTTTTGAAAAGTAATAAGGTGTTTGGGATATCTTATTATGTGAGAGGAAAAGTTTCATAAATTACAATATTGTAGCTTATTAACTTAATGAAAAGTTATAAGGAGGTAAAATAAGGAATCCCAAACACCCCCTATATTTCAACTTTGTTTTTTGATTTTTGCTACTGGTTACATGCTTACTACCTTTGCGCGAATTACACGTCTACATTCGGGTTATGTGTGCACTGCTATTAGATGAATCATGTACCGACACCGATTATGCGGTTGATGTGAGGTTGCGTGCGCACTCTGCCGCACCGCGCAGGCACCCAACTAGTTTTATTAAAAACTCCATCTACTCTGCTAAACACCTAAATTTATCTAAAAAGCTACACTAGTCACCAGCTTTCAGCTAACAGTCACGAGCAAGTTTTGCCAAACTTACCCGAAACCAGTTTAGTAACTGCATCAAACTTCTCTAATGGCTGGGGCCCAAAGAAAGGATTCACTAAATTAGGCCCAAAAGGCAGAAACTCACGAACCCAAATCAATCTCAATCTCAATCTCAATCTCTAGGGTTTAGGGTTTACACTCAACACCATTACTCCAGCTCCCTCAATCTCTCTCAGCAATGGGGAAGAAGCGAAAACACAGTGAGGCTGAGTTACCGGCGGTGAAGGATGAGACGGCACCGGAGAGACCTCAACGGACTCTCTTCGGCTGGAAAGAGAAGCCGGAAAACCAACAAGAACCCACCGGCTTTAGAAACCGAGAGAAGGTTCTCGTCACCTGTTCCCGTCGCATTAATTATAGGTATCGGCATTTGATGTTGAATCTGGTGTCCATTCTGCCGCACTGCAAGAAGGATAATAAAGTTGAATCCAAGGCTACTAAAGGAGCTACTTTGAATGAGCTTGTTGAACTTAAAAGCTGTTCTTCTTGTCTCTTCTTTGAGGTTGGTTCTTTTTACTAAAGGTTTTTGGTGTTTGTTTGGGTTTAATTGATGGATTTGCTTTTGAATATTTCAGTGTAGGAAACATAAAGATCTTTACTTGTGGATGTCTAAGTGCCCAAATGGTCCATCTGTAAAGTTTTTAGTTAATGCAGGTAAGATATTATTATCACCAGTGTTAGTGATTAATAGGATTGGTAATCGAACGGGCGATAGTCGGGCAGTGTGGTAATCGATAAGTGATTAATAGGATTGGAATTTTTATATGTTTTTTTTCTCAAAAATAAACATTGTATGTGTATGCATTTATATTTATAATATTTTATATAATTTTGAAAAATTACATATAAAAGTTCACATAGTATAGTTCAAACGTAAACATAACAAATCAACAAGAAAAACCAGTAACTGGTTTTAACGGGCTAAAGCCAATCATGGTCTGATTTGGACCGCCTTTTTTCTGACTTACCGATTTTTGGGTTTGATTAGCTGAAATCTTATCGGTCTTAGAAGGCTTTATCGATTAATTGCCACCTAGAACTGATTTTTACAATACTGATTATGACAGATTGTACAAAGCGGTGAATATATTTTGTGGCTTTTGTTTATTTATTGATTTGATTTTTTTTTATCTTTTAGTTCACACAATGGAAGAGTTAAAGCTCACTGGAAATCATCTCAAAGGCTCTCGCCCTCTTCTCACATTTTCATCAAATTTTGATAAAGATCCACACTGGAAACTTTTGAAAGAAATGATTACGCAGGTATGACAATCGTTAGTTAGGTTAGTTTATCTGCTACCACTAGATGGCTATTCAGTTGCTATAGTCAAAGTATTCAGTTAGTCATCTAGTTTGACTTTTGAGTCAAAGCTATAAATATGTTAATCTATCGTACAGTTGGTAATGTATTTGTGAAACTTTATTACAAGTCAATCCCACCTGTTTTTTTTGTTATAGTAACATTATTATTTGTTTTGGTGAACAGATATTTGGAACTCCAAAGGAACACAGGAAATCAAAGCCTTATCATGACCATGTTTTCGTGTTCTCAATTGTTGATGACCACATATGGTTCCGTAACTACCAGGTTTGTTATAAATATAATGCACATGTTTTGAGTTTTCTTAAACTAATTTAATGTTTTGATTTACCCTATATGTAACAGATAACATGCCCTCATACTGGAGCAGATAAAATTGACCGAGGCGGTTTGGAAAAGATGACCCTCATCGAGGTTTCTAACATGCATTAGTAAGATATATTTTTATACATGTTTTAACATTTTGCTAACTGTATAGGTTGGTCCAAGATTTTGTTTGAATCCAATAAAGATATTTGGCGGTAGCTTTGGAGGTCCAACTTTATATGAGAATCCATTCTATGTTTCACCAAATCAGGTTTGGAATTCAGAATCTTCACCATTCTTATATGGGGGTGTTTGGCTGAGCTTTTTAAATTGCTTTTTTGCTCTTTTGCTGTTTGAAAAGCAAAAGCAACTTTTGAAAAGCTCCAATTTGAAGCTTTTGGAGGAGCTTTGCCAAACACATTTTGCTTTTCAACAAGCAAATCAGCAAGTTTTAAAAGCTCACCCAAACACTCCCTATCTGTTTGTTTGTTTTGTGTTAGTTTAATGTTTATTATATGAATTTATTATTTGTTTTTTTTTTACTTATCGACGTTAGATACGTTCATTGGAGAAAAAACAAAAGGCTGGCAAGTATGCAAAGAAGGTTAAAGCCAAGACGAGAAGGAAAATGCATGAGATGACCAATCTGTTGGAGACCGATGAGTTTGCAGATATGTGGAAGGAATGATGATCCATTGTACTGTTTGTGAGCTTTGATTCTGTTATAAATGGATTTTGTTTGATCTGATTTGTCTAATGGGTCAAAAAGCGATTTTGTTTTTTTTTTATTTTTAGATACTTTTTAAACTTATAAAAATATGCAATCACTATATTTTCGTTGGTATATTTTACAATTCAAATACATTAGAGGTGAGTCTTCCTTTTAAGGTTTTGTACCTGAGATATTAATTGTAGAGTGAATTACATAAATTTAACAGGAGTCCAACTTGTTACAATTTGAAAAACCAAAAGCAGATGGACTATCTGTGTAATAATCAGCTAAGTCATTAAAAAAGATTAGACGACGTCATTAGTGATGAACGATGGAAGATCATTCGCATGAATTTGCTACAATACTGGTTACTATAATTTTGGGGTGTCACAAATAACATCTCTCGGATCGAGTAAATCATGACTATGCTTCTCAAGAGAAGACAAGTGGTGCCAGCTACTATTATCCGTGTGCGGTAGCCTTAGCGTTAGCGACACCCCCTTCTCAATGATTGGGTTTTTGATGACATCAAGGCCGCCAACAATGTGACCCGCTATTTTCATGTGAGTAGCTTGATATGATGATGTTGCACTTGGGTTCATACCATGTGCTTGATCAAGTGAAGTCTTTTCGGGTGTGGTTTCTGTTGAAGAATTGGAGTCCATTGCAGCTTCTGCAGATTCTTCTTGGTATATTTCTTCCACCATTGGCTTCCATAGTCGAACTCGTGCGTTTATAAACCAGTTTGAAACCTGTTTCATTTGATTATTATTGAATATGAACCCATCCCCAAATTATCATTTCAAGTAATATGTTATAAAGATTTCAGAATGGAAATGAAACTCAATTAGATCAAGTTGTTGCAGTTGATTCCAGATCAAATTCCAAAGGTAAGCTGATGAAATTGGAATTGTGATCGGAATCGGAATTAAAACTTGCAAACATACGTTTAGGAATTTTCCACGATAACTACTAGGGGTGTAAACGAAACTTGATAGAGGTTAAGCTTGAGCTCAGCTCGTTTTAAGTTACATTTCTAAAGCTCTAGCTCAGCTCGTGGGAGGCTTTTAAGCTCGAGTTTGGCCTATGCTCGTTTCGTTTAGTATTTGTTAATTATTAATCTTTATATGTAACATAACACTTAGTATTCAGTTGTTTTATCATAATTTAATATATAATAATAATTATCATAAAAACATATTTAATATAATAAATAAAAATTATATAAACATTAGGCTCTGGTAGCTAGCTCAAGCTCGATAAACATATTTTTAGGCCCAGGCTAGGGCTCATTTAAGCTCGGCTCGATTCGAGCTTTATGTGAGCCGATCTCAAGCTGCTCACGAGTGACTTGGCTTCTTAGTATGAAGCTTACCTGACTTTTGGTCAAGCCTGTTTGTCTAGCTAGCATCATCTTTTCCGAATCTTTTGGATATCTGCTTTAAAAACAAAATGACTGAGCGATTCTGGTTCTGATTGCGGGCCTAAACAATCTTTTAAAACGAATATTATGACAAAGATCAAGAAGTTGAAGAACACTTACGGGTGAAGAAAATGCTCAAACATCCATGCGCGTAGAATCGTCACACAGCTTTCAGGAAGCCCTCTTTGCGGCCTCCAAATATGTTGATGCATCATACTCAACTTCTGATCATGTTTCTGTCCTCTAAATTGCTGATCCACACATCTTAACCTAGAAATCGTGATTCCATTCCCGTTTGAATCCGTCTCACCAAGGCTTCTTGATGTAACTTTTATCTGGCTGTTAATCGCATCTCGTATGCACCGAAAATGGCTTGAAATGGCGTGGAGCGCGAGTGATGTGTAGGTTTTTGCAGCCCCGTGCCCAGCAATGCCTTCAAATGATGATATAACAATATGCATTTGATGGTAATATTGTTTGTATCTTCTGTCAACCTGTGCATATAAAAAGTGTTTATTCTTGAGTTCTTTGTTTTGCTTTCTTGAAAACTCCATTGGTTTTCAAGATAAGATAAAGACTGAACCTTTTTCCCAAAAAGTTTTTGGTTTTTGTATGAAGAACATATCTGATTCTACTTAGATAGGTTTCGAAATCATGGATGCTTCACTTTCTGTTTAAAGTATTTCGCGTGTATACGAAATCGATAATCAGATTGGACAAAAGGTCTACAAAGAATGAAGATGTTCATTCTTGTGAAACCAAGTTGCAATCTCGTGTCTGAAACAGACCGAATGATTTCATTTACATAGGGGTTGAGCCATCACACTTACTGGGATGAAATGTTGCAACTTTTCGTGAAATGGTACAACAAATGACGTTTATCTGTTATATCGGTGGGATTTGTCTTTTAGAACTTTTGAGGGTATTTCAGTTTCTCAAATGGTCCTAAGTTAATCCAGTTATTATACTAAAATGATATAATGACACCAAAATCACCAACATAAAATTTGACCCATGGAACCGGAACAATATTAATGGGATCAAACTTGTGCAAGTGTTCATATTAAACAAGAAACTTACTTCTTTCAACATAGATGATAACTTGATCATCTTGTTCTCTAAATCTTGTTTCTCAGCAGCTGAGAGTAAACTAGAATCTTGCTGGTTTTCTGATTCCATCAAAACTTCATGGGAATCATTCATAGATTCCTGTTTCAAATCCTGTCTTTTCCAATCTTTCTTAACACGAACAACTTCATCAAGCAGTTGCTGCGCTGCTTTCAAATACTTGGAATCAGAAACCACATTCCCACTTCCATACGGATTACTCTCGGAATCTTGTGAAACAAAACCGACGTTCGGATTCTGGTACTGATCGGAATGGAACTGAATTCCGGAGGGAAGAACATGCGAACCAATCTGATCCATCAACAACATTTTACCGGATTCTTGGCACGAGACAACGTTGGAGTCAAGAACTCCAGCATCAAGAATGTTAGTGTGGATGTTAGCCTGTTGTGACGTATACATTGGAATTGGAATCAATGATTCCAGTTCCAAAGAGACTGAATTATGCATAGGCTCTTTTAATCTACCATTGATGAAACTGAAACTTGACATGCTTTCCTTTTTATCTTTTCATTGAATTTTCTGAAAAAGATTGAATATTTATGAAGGATGAGTCAATTGAATATACATTTAAGAGTGAACCAGACAAACAGTTGATGAAATGAAACATTAATTGGTGGAAAAAAGGACAAGAACATAAAAGCAAGACAGGTACTTTTATCATCCGTATCAAGTTTTTCCCCCTCTTTCTTCACTTGTGTGATCAAACAGGGTAAAATGGAGCAGTAAAATTCAATCTTCTTGATTTTCCCACCAAAATTAATCAATTATCTGACCAACCCATGAACCTTAACCACATGATCATCAATCTTGATTTCAACAACTGGGAGTTGTTTGATGATATCAAGATACCAAAAAGCTTTCAAGTTGATTCAAGAAAATGTTGGTAGCTTTGTTATGTTCTTATTTTATATGTTGTTAGAGAAGAACTGGTTGGTATTGGTGGTGGTGATATTTGGTTAAGGAGTGCAATCTGTAACAGCCAGTAGGTAGACCTAAAACCCTCCATTTATAGTCAAACCTCTCTAGAACTAAGCCTCTAAAGCATGGTGATAGATTTTGTTAATTAAGTCTTAATAATTTGGAGTTATGTATAAAAATAGTTTGATTTAGGTAAGGTGATAGATTGAGTTTCAAATGAATGAAGCTCAACAAACTCTATGAATTAAAGATATCTTCATGTCAAGTTAATTGGTATTTAACACTATGCTTTAAGATGCATGTGCTATTCATGCATGTGGAAGTTCTTATTCTTATGTAGTTATGTACCATGTTTCACACTCTTATCATGTGATTTGTTTGCACTTTAATTTTGCAAAAACATGCTAATAATTTCTTATTTTACTCATTTAAAAATTAATATTTTGAATATATATTTATTAAAAAACTTGAAATTATATGTTTATAAACTTATAAAAAAACAAAATAATATAACCATAATAGGATTCTCTCTTTTTTTCTATTATAGTTCAAACTTTCAAAACTAAAACCTTATATTTAACTCTTAAAAACCATAACGGGCAACTCTAAAACCTCTATTCATATACATAGATATAGAGAAAAAGAGGTATCGTCTTTTTATATATAGGGTGAAAGAGGTACCAGAAATGAGATGTATGAAACTAGAGAGGACCAAAAAAATATAGATATGATATATCCCTTTTCTTTTCTTTGATACCAAAAACTTTTGTGCATATTCGTTTTTACATAATAATATTTTACATATGTACCTAACTACCTATAGACTAATTATCTTGGAAACCAAAAAGAACTTTAAACTAGAAAATGTAACTATTGAGCTAGCTAAGACTTAGAGCAACTTTCTACGGAATGCCACAATGATAAGCACCAAATTCCGCTTTACAACATATCTCATGTTCGAATCTTGTTGTCACTAGTTTCATATCATAACCTTTTGAATGTCACCCGCCCAACACAAGTTACGGTTTATCTGATCTCATTAGTTAGCATGACATTGGTGTGTATTGTAAGTTTTCTGAAAACGAGTTCTCAAATGTATAAAATAAAAAATAACTACGTGTCTCTAATTAGAGATGCTAGCAACATCCAAAGCATCCCCCCACCCACCCACCACCACCACCACCAGCATCAACAATACATACATCTATGAAAAACAATCATTTTCTATGTACTTTATCATCCTAATATTTCCATATTATTGTCAAAATTTACTTCTATTTTTCATAATCATATTACTTATCATATCATTATGCATTTTTTAAAATTCATAATTTTATATTATATAAATATATTTAAAATTAAAACAAAAATAAAATTTAATTAAATACTATAAAATTTGGGAATTATCTAAAGTTTTCAATTTTGACATTACAAAAATTACAGAAATTAAAATGTACGAGAATTAAATATTACAACATCATGGATGGTGATAACTATATTTAGCTACTTGTCATATTTTTCCATAACCATAGCGCAATGTTTTATATGGAATCCAAGTGTTTATGGGTTTTATATCTTTGCAGATGATATCCATTTCATTAAGTTTTATACTTCAGCTAAAGTATTCATGGCATTTTGGCGTTGAACCACTCTAACATGTCCACTTTTTTTTGACATATATTATCGAGTTTAGCATGTAATATTTCTACGGCTTTGCATTTCGTTGATTTGGCCTTAGGGGCTGTTTGTTTACATCTGAATGGAACCATTCAGATGGAAACATCTGTTTCATTCAGACGTCAGACTGTTTGGTTCCAGACAAACAGACATCTGAATAGTTAAAATTGGGTCTGAATCATTCAGACTCATGTTGTTGCTAGATGGGACAGAGGTTTATTCAGATCTGGCTCATTCAGATCTGAATGAACCAAACAGCCCCTTAGTCTTCTTGCGTCCACAAGACAAGGCAATAGATTAACATTAATTTCGTAATCGTCTACTAACATAGGAATACCATCTTCATCACTATTGAGGTCGAAACATGTGTTAGCATCCAAAGAAGAAATGCAATCATCGATCTTTGACAATGTTTCACAATGTGCACCATGATCTACAACAAACACCTATTGAGCGTTTGTCTTTAATTTGGGCATCGGACCAACAACTTCCCCATGCCATTTTAGTCATAATGATGTTGTTGATGTAGTTCACATGCTTTTTTTTTACCATGTGCTAGTATGATCGTAAGGTGTCACATGCTCATCCACACTACTGCCTTGTGCTCATAGGTCGTCGCATTTTCATTGGCACGATGGATGTTTGTATGGTGGAGATGTGGTAAATGGGAATTGAAGTTGACCTAACCCCTTCCCCATCCGTCCTTGTACTTGCCTACAATCGTCTCAAAAATGCCCCGCCTGCTGCATTCCGTTTGTCCACCCACAAACACTCGTGGGCGTCCCATTGAGGACGGTATGATGGGTTCCGTCTATTAGTTGCATTATTCTCTTCAACTATGACTAGATACATGACAAACTTTAAGAAAGTAATCACAAGCTTATTAACATGGGTCCTGTTTAGTGTACGACTCATGAAAACTATAGTATAAATTCATTTACAATATTGTATGAACCGTTCGTGAACAAGTTCAATGATAAACGAATAAACATGAACAATGTTTCGTTCACTTCAATTAGTTTACGACCCTACCGGTAAAAGTTGTCAAGTTGGTTTGACATACAATAGCTTTTATCACTCAAATCATGTTTTACTATGTCAAGTTATTTGTAAATAATGCAATAATTTTCAGCCACAAATCTGATTGATGCACGTGGACGTAATAAGTTATTCTTAAAATATCTCTAAAAACAATAAAAGCGTCTACACACATTGACGGTAAATTAACTTCCATTCCATCATAATATTACTTCCCGTTACTAATTTCATCCATCCCGTCCAATGGCAAAAACCAGAAAAACCCTAACCCTAGACTCTTACACCATCAAATCAACCAACAAATCAATCAAACGTACCTTCAATTCGTCTTTCACTCATCTTCAATTTCACTTCAATTCGTTATCTAACACTTATCTTTTTTTTTACTGTTCAAATCAGCTGGCGATTGCGTGTTGATGCGGCCATCTCACCCGTCTAAGCCGTCCTACGTGGCGAAAGTTGAGAAGATTGAATCGGACGGCAGAGGAGGTAACGTTAAGGTGCACGTGCGGTGGTATTACCGGCCGGAGGAATCGATCGGTGGCCGGAGACAGTTTCACGGCAGCAAAGAGGTGTTTCTATCTGATCACCGTGATGTGCAGAGTGCTGATTCTATTGAAGGGAAGTGTACGGTTCATACGTTTAAGAGCTACACGAAGCTTGATGCCGTTGGAAACGACGATTATTTCTGTCGTTTTGAGTATAATTCGGTTACTGGAACCTTTAATCCTGATAGAGTTGCTGTGTATGTGTATCCTTTCTGTTATTGTTGATTCATTCAGTTGGTTGTGTGAACGAGCCTACTAGCTCAAGCTCGGCTCGTGAGTTTTTTTCTCAAGCTTGGGCTCGGTTCTTTTATTTTTTATTAGCTAATTTATCTAAGTTTTTAATTATTTGTATATACTAAAAGAAACTTTAATGCGCCTAAGATTGGCTCGAGCTTGTGTAGTGCCTTAAATTCTTAAAATGAGTTGTGTAGTGTAAAGTTAATGCATAGAAGTCCAAAAGATGAAAAACTTAAAAATGCACAAGGCTCTTTAAGGCTTGACGAGTCTAAACGAGCTTTGCACACAAAGCTCAAGCTCGGGCTCGATAACTAAATGAGCTTTATTTGAGGCTCGGGCTCGGATCGAGCTTGAAACAGCTCGGCTCTTTTCGAGCTTTTCATCGGTCCGAGCTTGAGTAGCTCGTGAGCAGCTCGACCCATCTGCACCCCTAGTGAAATTAATACATAGAAGTCTAAAAGTGGTAAAACTTAAAATACACAAAGGTCGTTAAGGTTCGAATAGCCTAAACGTGCTTCTCATACAATTATTGAGCTCAGGCTCGATAACTAAACAAGCTTTATTGAGGAGCCCGAATTCATAAAAGCTCCGGTTGTCCGAGCTTTTTATCAAACCGAGCTCGAATAGCTTGCAAACCGCTTGGCTCGTTTGCACCCCTGGGTTCAGTTAATTCAGTTAATTGTTTGCCATAATTTAAATTAGGTATTTAGAATAAGTTAACTTTAGTCTCAAATATAGGGTTAATTTGACTGGTTTTATTATTTATGTTATGTGGCAGGTACTGTAAGTGTGAGATGCCTTACAATCCTGATGACCTAATGGTTCAATGCGATGGCTGCACAGATTGGTAGGTTGTCTGTTGTCATTTACTTAACATTGCAGGCATTTGAATGCTTATGCTGTCAATGGTTAAATATTTATTTCACTGTTTATGGTTCAGGTTTCATCCTGCTTGTATTGGGTTGACACCAGAGGAAGCTAAACAGACGGAGCATTTCTACTGTGGAAGCTGCTCAACTGAAGAACAAAAACTGCTTCAAAATTCTCATGCTACTTCCAGACAGACAGATACGAAGGTAAGTTTTGTTCTTATAACAATATGGAAATATAGATCTTTATGCTTCAGTAGTCCAGTTTGCATTACTGGTTTACATAATTACATTCTCCGTTTTTTTTTTTTTGAAAAGCTTCAATCTTTTGGCTATTTTTCTTGTTAGAAGTTTCAATGGGTGTGTTACTTAATGTTTGAGCTATTTTCTATGGTTTCTTTATAGAACTTTCTGTATTGGTGTATGATAATTATAAGAATATTAAGTTATTAACTTCGTCTCATGATCTTGATGTTGGGCCATCCCATATGAGGTAAAATGTTTCGGTTTTGTGATAATTTCTTAAAACTAAAGGACATATAACAGTCGTTTGTGTATTGACATATGAACAGTCGTTTATAATTTGAATCAGGATTCTTGACTCTTGACAGTATATTAAACGAGCAAACAGTTTTTGCAATTTCAGTTGAAATTGTTACCAGACAAATAGACAATATTCAACCATGCTTTCAAATTTTTATCTCTTATTGTTGTCATGCATATGTATATAATGCAAGGTTGTAAAAGTCGTTAGGCGGTCCTAGGCGGTCGACTGGGGAGTTGCGAGTACTCGGGAGTAGTCGGGGATTACTCGGAAAATACCTAAGGAGTACTCGGCCGAGGCGGGGAGTACTCGATCTAGGCGGGGAGTAATCGGGGAGTACTCGGCCGCCTACTCGGGAGTTTTACAACATTAATATAATGTGTTATGGGTGTGTGTTAATCTTTATGGATGATGTGGTGGTTTAATTACCATCAAAATCTGAGTTTAAGCTTGTGACTGTTTATAATATTTCAGGTTGGGACAAAACGTCTTCGGAGTAATAAAACTTAAAACCGCTGTTTCAATATATAAATAAACGAGATGACAGTAAGTACTGCAAATGAACACCATGAGACGGTAAATGTTGTGATATAGTAAATCTTAATGTATATTTGTTTCTGAAAAAGTGTTTGGTTGTTGGGTTTATGTAATCTAGGGTTTTCTCACTTAGTTCTTGGTGTATCATCATCATGTATGTGTGCATCAATGTTGTGTTTCTGACATATACCTCATATATATGTATAAATCTGTACCCTTTTTAGATTATTTGTTTGCATGTTTTTGGATAGCTGAAAATGTGTTTGTAAGACTTTTATTGTATTATTCATTGTTGTTTCATTTGATATTTGTGCTATAATGACAAGGTTATTAGATGTAAATCATTAAAACATTAGGTTATGTAACTTATGTTTGTAGCATAACCTTTTTATACAATCAATAATAACAGTTGGGATGGTCGAAGATGTTAGGGGCGGTTGATTTGTTAGAATTTCATTACTGAAATCTGATTTCAGTTTTTTGTTTCATTTATCTGTTTGGTTCATAGAATATAGCAAATTGTGGGTTTCTTTTATAAAGAACATTTCCTTGTCTATATAATTTTACTGAAAACACATTATTTTCCCAACTGTGTTTATTTTTTATGTACTTTACACATTCGATTCTTCATCTCTATCTCTACTTTTCAAATACTTGTTTTATTGTTTTTTCTTGATTTTATACATTCACAAAGTATAACATGAATAGTGTTAGTATTGCTTTTATCCTTTTGTCGAGTTTTTATTTATTATAGAGATTCAACGGAGAGAGGCTTAAAGTATTTTTTTTATCGAGAAAATATAAGTTTAGAGGCTCCAAGATAAACCTGATCGCCTCTATAATTCTATTGTTGTTGCAGCCACCGTTCAATATTTTCAACCTTAGTAAATTCACAAACCAAACTTGTTTTGCCAATTAAATTGTAACAATACGGAGAAGATTAACTTAAATTGTAACATCCTAGACAAATCCTACATCGGCCGTAGACAGAAGAGATTCTTGGTTATAAAGAATGTTATGCCTCTTAAATCATTGACGCGTTTTGGGTTTCGTTGGCTGTGAAGCATATGAAAACTCACAGTTAAGTTTACCCAGATAAAGGTAGAACTAAGACGGATGACCTTTTATGAGGTTTCTACCAGGCACTAGGTTAACCAAAACAAATATGTTAGTTTCTGAATGAGCTATCTATCTGGGACAAAACAGACACTATTGTTGATACAGAGGCTGGGTGTTACATATAAACGTTTTGAAAATTTTCTACTGCTTTTGACAACATTCAGTTTTCTAATAAAAATTTTAATTTTAAATTCAACTAGAAAAAAGAAAATCTTTGAACCAATATTTAATTATTGTATCTGAAAAGTGGGAAACCCAATTGTAAGGCTAAAAGAGATTCTTCAAGGTCAAATTCAGGTAATGGCTTCTCATCAAGAGATGGGGACAACGTTTTTTGGCCCTACATATGAAGCCATGCACTTAATAAGTTTGAAATAAAGTATTTTCTAATAAATTTGTTTTTCAATGAAAGATTTATAAACTCTTATTTCATGAGCTAAAGTGACGCAATACTTAAAGTTAGGCATCAAGAAGAACAAAGGAGCAAGGGCACTCACCAGTGGCGGAACTAGAAATTTTTTTAAGGGGGTACATTGTTTTTTAGATGCTTCAATTTCATAGAATTGGGCCGGTTAGACGGTTCGGGTCGGTCGATTTGGGTAAAGTTTATCACATAATAAAATACGATACAATAGAAGGCGCACTTGAACATTTAAATTAGGAGCCGAAAACATTAAAACATAGCATTTTTCAAAGTAAACGAGCTATATTTATACTTCTAGAAAAAAGATAGGGGGTCGGGACCCTCCTCGTCCCTTAAATGTTCAAGTGATGAAGTAATGGTCTTAAATCTTAGAAACACAAATAAGTAAAATTAAAACAATCAATAAAAAACCTTGTGAAATAAAATAGGTTTCTTAATTTTAAATAAACGTCTAATCACTATATAAAACAACAAATAAAATTAACCATAAACTAGAAATAAAATAACATATATAAAATTTAAACTAATAAATGACCTAACGATTGTAATCAAACTAGAAAACAAAACTTCATAAAGTATTAATATTAACTTATTAAATAAATAACTATCTATAAAAAGTTAAAAACAAATAAATTTGATCATGAAAATGAGATAAAAGTTAAGAAAAGAAAAGCATTATGCTGGACCTAGTATACCCACTTCTAAGTAACATAATAGAAAATCAAAATGAATCATCACTAACAAGAATTGTACTCAAGACTTCAATGTTAACAACCAATAACTTAGCCACTCCACCACCTATTTAATTTGTTTGAAAGGTGCATTTCAAATTTATAAGAGGGTGCCAGAATTTATATATAGCATTACATTACTATTTCGAAACTAGGGGTTCCCGTACACCCCCAACCTTCAAGGTAGATCCGCCCCTGGCTGTCACAAAATCTATAAAGGATGTCACCAAGTTTCAACGAACATTTATTAAAGTGGTTGGCCATAATCAATATGATAATGATGTTTATTGATTGGTCAAATGCTATTAAAACCAATAATCATGATGATCTCGGGTTTAGACACTATGCAATATATTCTAATTCAAGCTTTGATAGCACTAAGAGACAATCTCATACAATTTGTTGAATCTAGGAATTAGTTATCCTCTCATTACTCGGGAAGCTTGATTTACCTTTATTATGATAGACCTCGGTCTTAGTCAACTACTATATTAGTAAATAATATTGTAATATAAATTTATTGTTTGTGATTATTGTTTCTTAAGTTAGCTAATAGGTTGTTACAAACCATGTATATCTACCCTCATTGGTGAAGCGTAATGCAAGGGAATGATTTCCTCCACTTACATGGTATCATACCTAACGATCCTATAACCCAATTATTGCCGAATTCGGTCTCTAGCCACACATTGTGCTGACTTCGGTCCGCAATCCTCCATATTTGCATATTTTTCAATCCAACAATTGCTGTCATGCACACAAACAACTTGGAAAATCAATGGCATATGGACACCGGTGCCACTTCTCACATCACTGGTGACCAAGGTAAACTTAATTCCCCTTTGTTATCTAGTTCAATAAGCTCTATACTTGTTGGAAATGGCCAGTGTATTCCCATTCTCGGATCCAGTAACGGAACCCTACCCACTTCCACCAAACCTCTCCACCTTAAAAATGTCCTTTATACCCCTGAAATAATTAAAGACCTAATATATGTTCTTCAATTCAATATCGATAATTGGACATCTATTGAATTTGACCCTTTTGGTTTTTCAGTGAAAGATTTCACTGATGGGAAAATCCTATCGAGGCATGACAGTGATAGCCATCTTTACCCAGTCACCAACACCACCGCTTCCGCTTTTCATCTTTCGCGTGATCAAGATTTCTGGCACTACCGTCTTGGTCATCCGGGACTTCCAGTTTTCAATTCTCTTATTTCAAATAAATTTATCTCTTGTAATAAATGTAGTCGTGAACTCGTTTGTAATTCTTGTCAACTCTCCAAGAGTAAACGTTTACCTTTTTATAAGTCTATGTCACAAACTATATTACCTTTCGATATTATTCATTGTGATTTGTGGACTTCACCGGTCCTGAGTAAATCTGGATATAAATATTATATGATATTGGTTGACGATAAAACACAATATACTTGGATTTTTCCTTTAAAATTCAAATCTGAAACCTCTGATAGATTTACTAAATTTCACAAATTCATTCTCACACAATTTCAAGTTCACATAAGATCATTCCAATGTGATTTAGGGGGTGAGTTTGATAACCACAATTTTAAAACCTTTGCCGCTTCTAACGGATTACAATTTCGTTTTTCGTGCCCTCAAACATCCCAACAAAACGGGAAATCGGAACGTATGATTCGGCGTTTAAACGAAATTATGTTAACTCTACTTGCTCATGCTCACCTACCACAAAATTTTTGGGTTGAAGCGCTTCACGTCGCGACCTATCTTCACAACATATTTCCAACCAAACTTTTAAACTATTACTCACCCATGGCCGCACTTTACCAACGCCATCCCACATACAACCATTTACGTGTGTTTGGCTGTGCATGCTACCCAAACGTCTCGGCCACCCGTCAACACAAACTTAGCCCACGGTCAACTTTATGCGTGTTCCTTGGCTACCCGGCCAATTTTCGTGGCTATCAATGCATGGAATTATCAACCGGTAAAATCATTCTATCTCGTCATGTAATTTTTGATGAGACAAATTTTCCATTCCAATCTCACAACCATATTGCTCCCCTTGACTACTCATTCCTAGACACTGACCCTTCCCCTATCATATTCCTATCAACTCACACCCACACTACACCTCACCAACCCACATCCCACACAACCAACCCACATCCCACACAACCAACTTCGGGAACACAAACTCCTAATTCACACCTCACATCTACAAACAACCCACATAATTCACCCACCAAACATTTCCCTTTCCCTGATCGTGCTACAAATCATCACACCACTACATCACCCATACCCCACTCACACACTTCACCACCAACATCACCATCCACTGCATCACCCACGACCTTGACCACTACACCACCAATTTCGCCTATGCCCTCACATCCCATGACCACTCGTCTTCGAGCGGGTATCACCAAACCAAAAATCCCTCTAAATCTACACATCACCACAATTTCTCTGTTACCAACATCACACCTAACCGCCCTTTCCGATCCGAATTGGAATGCCGCCATGCAAGATGAGTATAGTGCCTTATTGCACAATAACACTTGGGAATTAGTTCCAAGGCCACCGGATGCAAATATTATCCGTTGTATGTTGCTATTCAAACATAAATATAATGCGGAGGGTGAACTACATCATTACAAAGCACGGCTTGTGGTTAACGGGAAATCTCAACGTGTTGGTGTTGATTGTGATGAAACATTTAGCCCCGTTGTAAAACCGACCACAATCAGAACAGTTCTCAGTCTAGCCACATCACGATCTTGGCCATCCATCAACTGGATGTCAAGAATGCATTTTTACATGGAGATCTAAAGGAAACGGTATATATGTTTCAACCACCGGGGTTTAAGGACCCAAACCGTCCGGGACACGTTTGCAAATTACAAAAGTCGTTGTACGGATTAAAGCAAGCACCTCGGGCATGGTTTCAACGCTTCGCATTATATTTTCATAAATGCGGGTTTAAAAGTGCGAAATCTGATCCTTCATTGTTTACTTACAAACAGGGTGACAATATGGCATATCTTCTTTTTTATGTTGATGACATTATATTAACCGTATCACATCCATCTTTGCTAAATAGCATCATCAGCTCTCTTTCTAAAGAATTTTCCATGTTCGACCTCGGTAAGCTACATCATTTTTTGGGTATTTCTGTTAAGCATCAAAATGGCGGATTATTTTTATCTCAAGAACTATACGCGGAAGACATTTTGGCACGGTCAAACATGACCACGTGTAAACCGGCTGCCACTCCAGTTGACACATCTTCAAAATTAAGTGCGAACACCGGTCCGTTAATTTCCGACCCCACGCTCTATCGAAGTCTTGCCGGTGCATTACAGTACCTCACTTTTACCTGCCCCGACATAACATATGCCGTGCAACAGATTTGTATTTTCATGCATGAACCCCGGGAACCTCATCTTCACTTCCTTAAAAGGGTATTACGTTACCTTCGCGGTACCATATCTCACGGTATACACATTACTGCCTCCTACTCTACATCTCTCACCGCCTATTCTGATGCGGATTGGGGAGGCTGCCCGGACTCACGTCGATCCACCTCGGGCTATTGCATATTTTTAGGCACTAACTTAGTCTCATGGTCCTCCAAACGCAAAGCAACCATTTCACGATCAAGTGCCGAAGCTGAATACCGTGGCGTTGCTAATACAGTTGCTGAAACAAGCGGGCTTCGAAACCTTCTTCTGGAGTTATATGTTCCGACTCGTCAGGCTACTATCGTTTATTGTGATAACCTCTAGGCCGTTTACTTATCTGAGAATCCCGTTCAACATCAGCGAACCAAACATGTTGAACTTGATATACATTTTGTTCGAGACAAAGTTCGAGTTGGTGACATCCGCGTACTCCATGTTCCCGCCGATTATCAATATGCAGATACTTTTACCAAAGGCCTGCCTCGCCCGCTGTTCATCAGATTCAAGTCCAGTCTTTGCGTTCGAGATCCTACCGCTAAGACTGAGGGGGTGTCTTAGTCAACTACTATATTAGTAAATAATATTGTAATATAAATGTATTGTTTGTGATTATTGTTTCCTAAGTTAGCTAATAGGTTGTTACAAACCATGTATATCTACCCTCATTGGTGAAGCATAATGCAAGGGAATGATTTCCTCCACTTACACTCGGGATGTCTAATATGAGCCGTTTAAGGGTTTCTCAAACTAATATTCTCGACAATAATCATGCTTATCGTCAATTTTACAAAAAGTGCAATTCACGTTAAAGAATCAAACGATATGTGAGCACTCACAATGGTGGTTTTAAAAAACGTGGTCCCTTATACACTTGTCCACCCTACCTAGACGTTGTCACTCTTATAGCTAAAACCAGCTGAAAAAACATCTCGAAAACACATCATCTCTCTCACGTAAACCGCTTATAGGTTTTTTACATCCTCTCACTCCTAAAAAAACATCTAAACCCGACATGGAGATGCTAAAATAAAAGTTTTAGATGCTTTTTAACAATTAACATGTAGTGTAGTGGACAAAAGGTGTTAGGCCCTTTATTAGGAAAGAAAGGGAAAAGGTGCACTATTTGGTGGACCAGAATCGTATGCGTCATGGGCCACAAACCCGAGCCTATCTCGGCCGCTTGTGGTGTACCTTTAGTCACCATCATATCATATTTTTTTATCAACTCCTCACATCTTTTTCGACTCTCTCTTTTTTCTTTTCAAAATCATTTAAACTCAAAATTTTATTTAAATAACCAAAATCTTTTCATTTTAATTCAAGATACAACCACACAAATAGAGAGTTATATAAAATGTCACGGCAATGTTACATAAAAAAATGTCTCATAATCTATGTTTCTATTGACCCCGTTGGTTTTCATCGGCTACGCAGCCTATTTTGTAGATGTAGAGTCGTCTTTAGGATGCCAATATCGGTTAAAGAACATCACTGAGTCGGATCGTTCAGCGTATCCGTCTGAATTTCGGTGCCAACTATAAAACGCGTGTGTCCGGTTCTTGATCTCCAATGTTGCATGGCCGAAGCTAGCTTCTCTATAGGCAGAATACTTCGGTTGTGGCTTGGTCATGCTACATATGGACATATGGTTAAAATGGTCACATAAATTTTTAATAATGTTTTCAAACTTTTAAGTATATAAGTTGTTAAATATATTCTTACTTGCTTGCTAAGCCTTCAATGTTACCGCCATCGCCGATGGTTATGTACACAGGGGCAGATTGGTCATGTACCGGTGTGCATTCCCCGTTCACAATATTGTAAGCAATATTCGATATACGTTCTGAGCGTTCATAAGCATGAACATGACCGGCAAACACAGGGTCCACTTTGTATTGCACGAACCATGGCTCGAACATGACACGCATGGTCTCACCCTCCACGAAGTGATAACTATTACTATTGTACCATGGTGAATGCATGAGAACAATTAACCATGGTGTTTCACTTCTATTTACCTTTGGGAACTCGTCAAGTAGCCATTGGTATTGTGGTGTGTACATACCTACATAAGCCATGTTAATATGTTATGTGTTTTATATGGAGCCATGTCACATTTGGAGAATAAAGAATCGAGTTTGTACCATAAGCCGAGTAGGAAGACAACACGATAATGTAAGCCGAAGCTCGTTTGATTGAATACCAAAGGGGTTCAGTGCTTCCCGATGATTTAAAGGGAGTTCGGTATCGATGAAGAAACGGCTTAAATGGCTTGGTTTCACCCTAAAAGATTACAAACATGAAACATACTTCAAAAAACAAAAAAAAAAAAAAAAGAAAAAGGAAAGAGAATAGTCAAATACCTTTCTTTTTAATTTTCAAAATGCATTCTCAATGTAGGATGTTAAATGAGTTGCGTTTGAAGTTATCGGGTTGAATCTAACACAAAACTAAAATTATCTTAAACACATGAACCCTAATAACCCATCATAAAGTTCACGAATTGACATGAAAACAGTTTGTTTAACCAAGTAATACAATTTATTCTACATTTTTATATACTAATTACTTTAAAATTACAGACTAGTTATAAATCCATATAAAATAATTAAATTCGAACCAAAAGAACCTGATGTTATTTCCATTTAAACTTTTAAAGTTTTGGCATAAATACCTGTCAATTCTAGTTAAAACACAAAACATATTTTCTTTTTTACACATAATGTGTTGAACAAGCCAGCTCATAAACCCGTCAACTCGACCCAAACATAACATGTTCAGCTAAACAAAGGTGTTCACATATTCAACCCTCTGAAAGTGACCCAATAACAAAAAAAATAAAAAAAATCCATTTTTAGTTTCACATTTATATCCTACGCATATTATTAATATATTATCCACAAAACTCTTGGTTAATACTTTTAATAATTGGTCACTTATTATACTACTTACGATACTCGGCTCATAATCGAGCTCATGATTGCCAGCAGTCCAAATCCACGGTTGATAAGCTGTACTCCTTTCGGCAAACCGGCCCCAACTATCCCACCGATTATTGTCATGAAACGTATAATGATCGGCGTACGATAGATCGCCAACGAACAACACCGCCTGACCCTTCACCGGATTCATTTCATAATGAGTAAGTGTAACATTAGAATCGTATGTTTGACCAAGATCACCTGCACAAACTTTGGTCAACCGAAACGGACACATTATTAAAAATTAAATTCATTTCAATTTCAAAGCTTACCCATGAGCCCAAAAGTGTACGGGACGTCCGGTCCAACCGCTGGGGGAGTCATGAACCGGGGGAGTCATGAACCAGAACCGTCGCCGGGTGGCTAGCTCGGTTCCGAGCTTGTAGTGATACTTGGTATCAAACTGCATCAATTGATATCAAATTAGTTCTTTATCAATAAATATAATTTATCTAAAATTCACATTTAGTTATATGAAAATCTTTATCAATCTTTATATAATTAAGTGAATCATATTAACTTATATTTTATTAACTTTTACTTGATATGGCATCAAATTTTTTTTCTATATTAATTATGGAAACTTAACTAATGCTATAACAAAATGCTACTCTTCACTTATTCAGCACATGATACAAACTTATTAATTAATATGGTCCAAGTGTACAACTCTTTAAAACATGACATTTTGTAAAAAAAAGTTGAACATACTGTTGCGACTTTTTTCTCCAAAAACGAGGAGTGAATTACAATGTAAAAGTCCATAATGTATCAATATACAAGTCTCTTAAACGTGATCATTTTTGTGATTTAAATTAAAATTCCTTCTCCTTTTGTCCTTAAACTTTTTTCATGGTTTAAGTTGCAACAACATACGGGTTGCAGAAAGTTGAAACGAGGCATAAATATTATAAATTAACGTCCTACTTTTAAATATCATGAAAAATCGCCCGGGTTTGTTACGCGCAGCAGCGCACATGTAAAATTACTCATTTAATTAAAACCTTAAAAATATTTTATGTCGCATAATTACGAATGAAATTGAAATCTAAAGAACCTTACCTTTAAATTCTTGATAGTACAATGATGGATGAATCCAGAGGTGTAATTATAATATGTGTATCTCGTGATTTTGCCGGTGGCATTCAATCTTTTTCGGGTGTTATGAGCCCAATACACGACAGTAGACGAACCCGGTTCGTTCAGAGTCACCCACGACACGATAACTGCTCGACCCACGTGGTCTCCCTGCGTTATATGCACCTACAAACAAACGTACAACCATCAATGCACAACGTACAACTACTACTAATTCTTACAATTCACATATATATGCTTAGAAACACTACCTGTTGAGGAGCATTGTAACCGGGAGGATGAGAAAACACATCGCTACTGAAAGGCATATCGACCGATTTAGCGTCCGTTCTAACGAAAGAGCTCGTAAACCCGCCATCGATGAATGTTACGTGGTTTAATATTAACAGAATAACGTAAAAATATAGGTATAATAAACCCATTTGTTCCTAGGAGTAAAGTGTTGGTTTTGAGACGAAGGTTGGATACAAGAAGAGGGCGTTTTATAGTGGAAATGAGAATTTGAGTCAACACTTTTGGTATTATATTCAAGAGTTTGATATTTAATATAGTGGATTTAATTTAAGAATATATTGTTTGGTGTGATAATAACAAAAGAGTTTTGTCTTTTCTTGTGATCCATTGATTTAATATTAATAATGATTAAATATTGTTTTACTTTTTTATGTTTGTGTTAGGCCGAGGGGTGCGGAGCGCTAGGAGGGGCGCGAGAAGGCGTTCGATAGCGCCCCGGGGCGCGAGAGCCACACCACCGGGGCGCGAGTGGGGCGCGAGAGGGGCGCGAGAGCGGAAAACGAGGCAGGCGCAAGGGAGGTAGCGCTCGTTATGGGCTGTGGGAAAAGGAAAGAGCCGTTGGGAGGCTTAAATAATTATGAAAAAAATATTTTTTTTGTTAATAAAATCATCTATATATATCACAATACATATCAAACACCAACCATTCTCACATATCAAACTCCAACCATTCTCACATACTACAACCAAAACCAATATCACATACCACACACAAAACCCAAAATCACCCTATCTTCGAAACCTTTAAAAATAATGTCGTCGTACTCGTCTGATTCCGACTCCTCAGAAGAGGATGATTTGCTTCTTCAAGTAGGGGGAGTTTTGACCGCAGCCGTGGTCAATCTCTTGCAAAATCAAGCCCATCAACCCCGACTCCCGAGGGTTAGAGCACCACCTCGTGATCGTGATCGATCGGGGTGCTAACGAAACTTTGATGAGGCATTATTTTAGCCCTCAACCGGTATACGCGGAGTCGGATTTTCGAACTCGTTTTCGAATGAGCAGGCAATTGTTCACGCGTATAGCGAGTGATTTAGAGGCACGGTATCCCTTTTTTCAACAAAGGGAGGATGCTAGGGGTCTTCCCGGTTTTACACCTCTTCAAAAATGCACGGCTGCTATCCGTCAATTAGCGTACGGCATCTCGTCGGACGCTTTGGATGAGTATTTACAGATGTCGAAAAGGGTTGCACGTGAATCCCTTCATTTTTTCTGCCAAGGTAAAAAACATTAATTTTACTTTTTACTAAATATTTATTACATTTTCTAATATATATTGTACGTAGGAGTCATATCGACTTACGCTCGGAGATATCTGCGTAAACCTACAACGTATGACATCCAACGCATATATGAGGTGCACGCAGAAAAACATGGTTTTCCTGGGATGCTAGGTAGCATCGATTGTACGCATGTTGGATGGGCTATGTGTCCAACGGCCTGGCGAGGTCAGTTCCACCGTGGTGATCATGAAGGGCCGACCCTCATACTTGAGGCGGCGGTGTCACAGGATCTTTGGTTCTGGCATGCTTTTTTTGGTGTTGCTGGGTCAAATAACGACCTTAATGTTATCGATCAGTCACATTTGATCAACGACCTTATCGACGGGGTTGAACCACCTCAATCTTTTGTTGCAAATGGAGAACTCTTCAAGTACGGGTACTATCTGGTCGATGGTATTTACAACGAATGGGCTGTGTTAGTTCAAGCTTTTACAGATCCAATCGCCGACAAACGGAAGTATTTTACGAAGAAGCAAGAGTCTGCTAGAAAAGATATCGAAAGAGCTTTTGGAGCTATAAAAAAACAATATTATGTTCTGGCGAACCCGATACGTTATTGGACTCGGGAGAGGATAATGGACGTCGTCTACACGTGTCTTATCCTACACAACATGACGTTAGAAGACGAGGGCAAAGCTATATGCCAAAACTACCAAGGTGACATTCCGCCACAACCGTCCACAATCAGTGATCAACAAAAACTTCATAACATAGCAAATATCAAGAGCCGTGAGATACACGGGGAGCTTCGACATGAGTTGGTTGAACATTTGTGGGCGAGGAGACCAGATGATCTTGTATTAGATTAGTGTTATTATTAAATATTATTGTTTGTTTAATTTTTAGTATGTTTTTTTTATTATGAATTTTCAAAAAAATGTGTGTTTTTTTAAATAATTTATTGTTTTTTTAATAATACGTTTTTTTAATACATTTATAAAAAAATAAAAAAATAAACCGCTCGCGCCCCCTCTCGCGCCCCTCCACACCATGCCCCGGGGCGCTATCACCACTACCAACACCCATCTTATCAAGCTTCTCTCTCTGCCACACGTCACAATATTATTGGATGGCGCCCCCACTCGCGCCCCCTCTCGCGCCCCCCACACCCCTCAGCCTTATAAATCATGCACATAGACTTTTTAGCCTTAATGATGATAATAATAATTCGACTTATTTTTCTAAAGCTTAATCAACCTGTTTGCCATATCTACACGAGCTAAACGGGTTGACATAAGTGTTTTGAAAACTTGAACGTAAGTTAAAATGCCTTTCGTTGACTTAACTAGTTTCTCGTACTTAACTCAACCACCTAACTAACCCTTTAGAATTGATATGAAAGACCAAAATCCACCCGTTTGGTTTTCAAAAAAAACCATTCTTTGGATTTGTTCTTTTTATACTTTTGTATGGTTTTAACTTTTAATTATGTTTTAGAATATACTTTTTGGAGATGCCGTTTAATTTTAAAGTGTTTTATAAATTTTATAAATCTTGTTCACGGGTTATTTGATTATTTGATTGTATTTAATAGAGAGAACATTGTGCATTTAAGAGCATTCCCCACTCATATATTATATAATTACATTAAAAATCACTATTTTTTCTCTCTCATATTTAATTAAATAATACTTTTTATACATTTATCCTTATTTTTTCTCTTTCCTTCACTCACAACCATTTTTAGAAAATATTAAAAAATTATACATGATGAACAGTGAATCCTCAAATTTAACTTTTCCCTGTAACATTTTCTCTCTCCTATACTCACAACCACTAAGGCTGTATGCTATGGTGGGGGGCTTCGAAGCCCCTCCACAACGCCACGTCAACGCCACGTGGGCACTGGGGGCATCGAAGCCCCAGGACATAATGCCCCTCTATGGTGAGGGGGGCTTCGAAGCCCAATCTTTTTTTTTTTCATAAAACAAAAAAACCAACACAATAATATATAATACAGTAATAAAAAATACAATAATAATAAAATACAAAATAAATTAAATATGAAAACATATAAATAAAAATAAAAAAAAATTACAGCTATTTTTAGTCGCCGTCCTCGCCGTCATGTTACTTATTACTCCAAAGATGTTCAACCAAATCCGATCAAATGTTAAAATTCGTTTACTTCTTTCGTGTTTTTAAACTAATAGTAAAAAGTTGCCCCACAATACGGACTTTCGTTTGCCTTGTAAATTAATTAAAAGAAAAAAGAACATAGTATTTATTAACTTATTTAATCCCACCGTATATACAGCGGTAGCCCTCTTTCCACAATTTATATCCTCCACCCACAAATCAAAACCAATATTCTTGAAGATCAGATTTCATGAAGAAACCAAGCATTTTTGCAGCTTCCGTTGGGGAGGGGGCCCACCCAACCTTTCACCGTGCCGGCCATCCTCTAGGTGCTCCACCCCTCTGCGCCCTCCTCCTCGGCACCCTCCAGCGGTGTTCCCTCCTCCACGGCGCCCTTTCTCCCCTCCACGGCACCCCATAGCGGGTAGTCTAATAACCATACCATATAATTTATAAATTCCCCTCACATATTTTAAAGGAATGGGTTGAGAATGCTCTAAGAGAATCTTTACAAACTAAATGTATGTTTGACATTAACATTTTCTCCAGTTTTGCTTTTGCCATGGCTTGAAAATGAGAACTAACTTCTTTTTTATTATTCCTTATGTGTTTTATTATTTTATTTAGAAAAAAACGAGTTTATAACCATAGACATATATAAAGATGAGAACATTTGTGCCAACCCTTAAATATATAATCAAAACATATAATATAAAGTGTTTTTTTTTTCTTTCTGACTTATGTTTCAAGAATATATGCTTGCCAGAATAGATAGCATGCAACGCATATTAATGACTTTTTATTTATTCCATTATATCAGTTTTGTTTTACTTTAGTTAATAGTTATTTTGAAAACCAAGAATCGACCTGATTAGAGGAGGTATATTTTGTAGAAGTAAGAAAAGGATAAATCGTTAAGAAATTTATGTATTAAGTCTGAGGTCGTAAGTATTTCAATATTTCTCGCTTATTAGAAGGATTGACTAATGCAGTTTGTTAAGAAATTAGTTACTTATTTGAAAAGGTCATCAATATATATTTTTTTTTACAAATTATATTAAGAAAAACACGTGAATTTTTCTATGTAGATTCTCATATCGATTTAAAATCATATTTTTAACAATTAAACCTTGAATAATCCTTCCAGTCCGGGTATATTAATAATGGTAATTGTGTATATTATATATATTATTGTTCCCAATGCAAGTAACCATATTTGGTTTGAATCTTAGCCCTTGGATGAAGCTGAGAAGCAATCTCAGCCCTTATAAGTCATGAAATACCTTCTTCTAGAAGGGGAGGTTACTAGCAGTTGCTTACTTCAACTCCCGCTCACGTCTCTCCGCATAACACTCCTCTCAAACCCTAATATATACACAAATGGGGGGGGGGGGGGGTTCCTCGCTCTCTCATACGCACATCTTCACTTCATCTTTCGATTATGAATTGACGAATAGTGATCGACAACCAAGTTCCTCAGCAATGGTAAGTTTTTAATTTCTATTCTACCAATCAACAATCTATTGCTAAATTCGCGTGTTTCTTTTGGGATGGCACCAAATCTGAGGGTTCAGATTGACAAAACCATATTGCAGGGTTAATAGTCAAATTGCAGAATCAGCAGTAGCCAACATTGCAGTTTCGGTTACCAGAAATAAAGGAATTGGAACAAGTTTTCATTGTGGCGTCGTCATTAATTTTATGGCTTACAATTTTGGTTGCGATTGGCATAGCATCAAGTAACATTTGCATCGATACAATTTCAGAAGTTATTATATTGCTCCATTTTGATTATGATTATGTTACTCTCCCAATCCTTTGGTGACATTTTTTTATTTAATTGCAGTATTTGCTCATGCTATGCTTGGTTTTGGTGGGATTATTATTATCTATAGAAATGGTAATTTCAGGTTAGAAATCCTAATTTGCATTTAATTTCTATCCTCAAACATAAATTTGACTTGAAGGTAAACCAATATTCGATTGGGCTTACACGGTTAAACCTGATGTTCTTTATGATTTACAATTTTATTTGTCATGATAAAGAAAACTTTCATGTGACTTTATCATTATATTTATAATGTTTGTTTCTTCATGCTTTTTAGGCCGAACAGGACACCGATGAAGTTATTGCTCAAATCACTTTACTCCGGGAGAAAAATGTAAGAATTTTGGTGAAAGTTTACATTAAAATAACAAGTTGTTGTATTTCCTAGTTATAAATTATAATGCAAAAATATGCTGCAAGGTAATCTGAGGAGTCTGGACGAATGCCTGCCCTTACAAAGTGTTGATATCTTTAGATACCCACTCATGGTGGGATCTCGGTGCTCCGATAACACATAAATGAGTTTGTGACTGCTTTGGTAAATTAGCTATTCATTATTCTTCCTTTTACTTTCAAGTAATGAATTAGCTTTTAATAAAAATAAAAATAAAAAGTAAATATATGATCACAAATAGTTTATAGTCCTTAACTCCTTATTAACAATATTAGCTTTTGACTAACATCCATCAGTTTTTAGAATATTTTTGATTAGATCTTCTTATTTACTTCCAAATGTTAATTTCTATATCAGGATGTATCATCAATATTAATATCCTTTTAGTTTCAGGTTAATGCCAGTAAAAGCCGAGAGTTGACTGGCCAAGCTGCTTACATGCTCTATAAAAGGGTGACCCTAAAGGTTAGGTTTTATTACATACTTAGTGTATAACAGGATGTTCTGTTCTTAACAAAATGATGCGTAAAACATTTTTTTTTCAGGGTTGCCCTTTCATAGATTTTGCTGACTGTGATGCATTGAACAAGGCTATTGAACTCTATGGAACTGAATTTAATGGAGGAAACATAAGTGTGAAGGAAGCAAACCAAGAGGTGATGGAGAAGGTTCTGGACGTGGTGGAGTTTGTGGTGGCTTTAATCGTGGCAGGAGTAGCGGAAGAGGTAGGTTTGGTGGCAGAGATGGTGGTTATGGTGGCGGCTAAGGACGTGGACCTAGCACACCTCGCTTGACAACACCCGTTACAGGCATATGCTCTTTATATTCCCTTTTTAGTTTAACCAAGTCAGTAGGCAAAAGCAAATTCTTACAAGCAAATGGGTTTCTTTTTCTGGAAAGAAGACAACTTTTGGTGACGATTAAATCTTAAATGAGTGATCAAGTTGGCTCTGATGCCTGTTTTGTTAAATATAATAAACATTTACAAGCTACATGCTGAGAAATTGATCTTATACCATTTCAATACAAGGTTATCCATTCATTCGCATCTTCTCGGGAGGGTGGATTCAAGGACGATGAAGCCGATGGCGACGTGATAGAAGAAAGAGGCTTACATGTCAGCTGCTGCAATGGGCGGAAAGGGTTTGTTTTCCATCTTCATCCATTATATGATGTTAATTTTTATTTTGAAATATGAAACTGATAATTGTTACCTCAAAGAAAAGAAACATGTGAATCATCAACTGGCAAGATCCAACTTGATGCAAAGCTGAACAAATCGGAGGTACAACCGTATCTTTTTTTTTTGTTAGCTTTGTAATTGCACACTTCTAATTCAATTTATGTTTTAGTTTGAAAGACGTAAAACCCGGTCTTGGATACCAGAAGTGATTGAATTGTTGAAGAAGTTTCATGAAAAACAAGGTAAAATAGTTGGAAGAATATAGCCAGCGAGCTCGGTAGGCATATGTTTCAAGTATAGGACAAATGGCGGAAAATGATTAAACTTACAAATTTAGAAAGAGGAAAATGGAGTTTGTACATATGTTTTTTATATGAAGTGGATACTTTTGCAGTTTGCAGAATGTTTCTGTAGCAACGGTGTTATTAACGTTAATTTTGTTAAGCTTTTTTGGGTGAACATATTGGTTAAGTTTTAATTTTGTTAATACTATGAAGTGGATACTTGGTTCTGTATTGTACAAATAATGTGAATAAAATATACTTATGTCATGCTAATGTTAAAATGCCTGTCCACCGGACGGGTATAAAACTAGTTTACATTGGTTAGAGCATTACTAGCCCGTTCCCTACCCTATATCCATAAATATCATATAATTACACTAAAAAACACTGTATTTTCTTTCTTCTGTTTAATTAAATAATATTTTTATACCTTTATTATCATATTTTCTCTCTCTTTCACTCACAACTACTTTATAAAAATATTATAAAAAATTGTACAGTATCTACAGTGAAACTCCAAATTTAACTTTCTCATATAAGTTTTCTTTCTCCATACCATATAATTTGCAAATCCCCCTCACATAATTTTAGGGAACGGATTGAGAATGCTCTTATAAACATATAAAAAGAGTTGTTTTTCCATAGAACATAGTGTATAGGCTTAGGTTATTCATACACCAAGTAGGTTATTCAAACACCAGGAAGGCCTATACGAGTCGTATAGGGTCTATACGACTCGTATAGGTGTAGTGTCAAGTCATTTTCAAGTCAGGAGTGTCGGTTTTCATTTATTTGTATCGTATAGCCCCTATACGAGCCGTATAGGGCTATACGACTCGTATAGAGTCTGTTTGACTCGTATAGGTTTTTTTTCTTTTTTATTACAAAATTTTAAAAATAATATCCGAGTTGTTTACAAAATAGAAACACGTAATTTAAAAGTAAATATTTTGCTATATACAACTTTTGGTATTATCTTACAAAGCAACACACAAATCTTACATGGTTGGAGCAATAAAAACTGATACATGGCCTATACAGGTCGTACATCATCTATACGCCTCGTATAGACCATAAAATAATTATAAATATCTGGTCAAAGTACAGCAGACATGCAGTCTATATGAGTCGTATAGACCCTATAAAACACGTATAGGTCTATACGGCTCGTATAGGGTCTATACGACTCGTATAAGGTCTATACGGCTCATATAAACTGCAAAAGGCTGCCACACTGTCACCTCCGTACGCATGCTAATCAGTTAGGCCTATACGACTCGTATATGTCCTATACAAGCCGTATAGCCTTATTCACACACCATGGGGATGGTGTTTGTATATAAAAACCCTATTTTTGCCTTAACTGAGACACTTTACTATGCCTTCTGACACTAGGTTGGTGAGGGTATTAATTGAATCTAACTTTCAGATTTCTTAAGTAAACTGAATCGGGTTATAAGAATTTTGAAATTTGAAGTTGGGTCTGATTTTCATACACCTAAGGGGAAAAGACAAAGAGAAATTGAAATCTGGAGCTAGATATATATACATAAAGCACACAAAACAATAGTAGTTATGAGGCTATCATTCCAAAGTTTGTAACTTATACCTATTTTTGATCCTTAGAAATTCTTTGTTAGTGAGCGTCCTGTTATTTCGAGCTTTCCAGATCAACCAACATAAACGGCGAATCACTGATTGGACCATTTCTATGGTTAGATCATTTGCTTGTATGCTCTGAAAGCTATAATAAATCCTGAATCATAAACCCATAGATGAGAGTAGGGTTGTCACTCTTAACTAAAACTCGAAACCTAAATCGAACACGAACTAACCCAACCTGAAAATTGAAAAACCAACACCCGAGAAAAAACTAACCCGAACCCGAATTAAAGTAATTCGGGTTGGCACTTGGGGTCTAATTTTTGGGTTTTGGGTCAACCCGATAAAGCCGAATAAACATAATGTTTTAAAACTTGATATTATTAATTAGTAGGTTCAATCGAGTTTGATTATGGTATATATTATTTAATCAGTTGTGATTTTTAAGGCTTTGTTTCAATAACAAGTTTGATTTTGGTATATTCTATTTGACCGATTAGTAGATTCATTCGAGTTCTAGTTTGATTATGGTATTTATAGTTGGAGTTAACTGCTTTATTGAATATAGTTTAAATGAATTTTTATAGGTTGTTAAGTCAATTAGTAGATTCAATCGAGTGTGATTATGGTATAGTTTGTTAATATAGTTTAAATGAATTTTTATAGGTTGTTAAGTCGATTGGTAGATTCAATCAAGGTCGATTATGGTATAGTTTGTTAATATAGTTTAAATGAATTTTTATAGGTTAAGTCAATCAGTAGATTCAATTGAGTGTGATTATGGTATAGTTTGTTAAATATAGTTTAAATGAATTTTTATAGGTTGTTAAGTCGATTAGTAGATTTAATCGAGTGCGATTATGGTATAGTTTGTTAATATAGTTTAAATGAATTTTTAGGGGTTGTTAAGTCGATTAGTAGATTCATAGATTGCGATTATGGTATATTCTGTTTGACTTAACTGTTTAATCGAGACACTGAGAATGGTTTAATCGATTATGGTATATTTTGTTTAGTCGATTATGACATTTAGCGATCAATCTAAGTTGTTTTTCTGTTAATCAACCTGTTTTTTTGTTATCTTACATACTTGTAACCTGATTAACTAAACACGAAAAAACCCAAACCTGAAAAAAGTGTGATAAATTATAATTTTTTGAAACCCAAAGAACTCGACTCAAATAACTCAAAACCTGAAGCAAATTCGAAGAACACCCCTAGACCCTAGATGAAAGGAATCTTGCACCAAGTGGAAACCGGCCATCTGCCATACAATTGTTGCAATATAGAACGAGGTGAAAACATGTTCCACCGACTATGGTATCTCTCCACATAACAATGATGACCTAATATCGGTGAGCATACCTCTCACTGATCTAACCGTACGTAAATCCGCCATTTGAGTTTCCAGCCTACCTCCACTTATCTGTTGCTTCCTGGATGCAAATCTGGTTCAGAAAATTGCAACATTGGTGGAGTACCGACGCTTCATTAATTACCACGCCTTCGGTTCCAATCCCACTCCAAGACTGCTTCTTCCTTTTTGAGTTTTTGTATTGCTCTTTCAAACACAGTGCAACTTTTGTAAGTTTCCAACATGAAGAGAGCATGGAAATTCAACATTAAAGGCCTCGGTTAATAATCCAAAAGTGAATGTTTGAATCGTTTCCAAGACTCCCCTTGATAAGGTGGTTGATGTGAATGTTTGCTTGTGAAAGCCATTTCCCTATTTTACAGATGTTGTTCCACACCCCTAGAAGAACGTACCATTTTGAAAAGTGGTTCTTGAATGATGGCATTGCGTTTGTTAGCTCCATTGGAGAGTCCTAATTCGTATGCATGTATGCAAACCATCAACCCCGCGGTCTTTACTATAAGAATGGGGAGGCTAATTTACTCTAACGTGGCGTGCCATAATCAGCATAGTAATGAGTCACGACAATACTTAACATAAGACAAAATTATAATGTGTCATGTATCTCACAAGGTAGAAGCGAATAATAGATAAATAAAAAGAAAAGCACCCTCAAGTCTCAAAGGGAAAGCTATATATACAATTTTTTTTTTGAAAGGGGGGCTAAATTACAAAGATTAATCACTTGGGGTGTTGAAAAAATATTTTTTTTAAAAGGGGGGTTGCCTCCATTTGTAATGGCGGGGAGTTTCATAAATATAGGAGTGTCGGAGTTATGTCAGAGAATGCAAGAACTCCTCTCCGTTCTTAATGGCGGGGACTGCAAAAGTATCTCCCCTCCCTTTCTAACGGAGGGGAGTATGGAAAAGCTATCTCCCCTCCATTTGTAACGGCGGGGAGTCTACAAAATGTTTTTTTTATACAAAAGTTTTGAGTACTAATGCTACTTTGAAATTTGAAGTTTTGCAAAGTATTTTGTAATACTGTTTTTAAATTTCAGCCATCAAAATTTTGAACCACCTGCTTTCAGAGATATCTCATGTATGAACCTCATTTTAAACCTCGTTTCATGCGTTGCAAAGTACTCACGCAAAAGAAATTAATCAAGAAAAAAATTAGTTAAGAAAATCACGTATGGCGATTAAAGAAATACACACGAAGTTTACAAAAAACTCTTTTGTACTAATATTGTTTTTAAATCTTTAGCTTTTAAAATCTTGAACCATGAACATTTGTAAGATTAATTTTAAATTGCCATTAAAAGGAGTTTCCTCCTTTTACAAACTCCCCGCTGTTATAAATGGAGTGGAGATAACTTTTCCAGACTCCCCTCCATTAGAAAGGGAGGGGGGATACTTTTGCAGTCCCCGCCATTAAGAATGGAGGGGAGTTCTTATATTCTCTGACATAACTTCGACACACCTATATTTTTGAAACTCCCCGCCATTACAAATGGAGGCAACCCCCTTTTGAAAAAAAGTATTTCCCCCCCACCCCCCTCAAGTGATTAATCCTTATAATTTAGCCCCCCTTTCAAAAAAAATTCCTATATATATTACTGAACAACGTACTTTTCAAGATTACAATAAGTTTTAAACGAGTTAGCTAATATGTTATAGAATCAATTTTATATGCTACAATATATTGCTTTTGTAGGAGATCTATAACAAATTGTCATCAACTAACAAACAAGAAATTATATATCAAAAGTAATCAACCGTATAAATTTGTGATAACATGCGATGTACGTAGCTTATTAAATGAAAAATAAGAAAACTCAACTGTTAAAAGCGATGTTTTTAGAACGGGGCAGGACATTGAATCGGCTATCATGTTGGGTCGCTAGTTGGACCAGATTTTAGTACTGGATGAGAAATGTTTTAAGATCTGATAACAATATATAGTAAATATTCTTTACTACATTATAGGTTTTTCGTTCAAATAAATTGCAATAACAATCCTTGGTCTAGCCCGTAAATTAAAATACACACAAGCCCAAGTCATAAGTTCGATATATATGTGGCACTTGATTTTTGAACTAGATTAAAATTCCCATTAAAGCTCCCTTTTATAACTCCACCAGTCCACATTGTGATCCCACATATATAGCCTCTCAAGACAAAATATACATCCAATTTATGCCATCAAGATCTAATCTTTAAGTTATACGTAATCCTGAGCCTTGAATTCAAAACATTATTTCAACCGTACAACCACGTTTCAATCAATTAAACAAGTTTAATAGAACCATTCTCTAGAAGCTGTATTTAACACTCTTTTCTAATGTGGTGTAGTGGTAAGAATCCTGAGTTTCTTAATGAATACTTAGGTTCAAACCCCACTGACAACACTTTGGAGGGGCATGAGTGGCTCAATGAAGGAAGACTGAGATCGTTGTGATCTCCAGTTCAGTCCTGGGAGCGTTCGGGTTTTACCACCAGTGGGTCTTTGTGTCGGTGGGTTTTCCCCGAAAATAGAGATAACTTGGAGGCGCTTAAGGGTTCCGTACGACTGAGTTGGGCCAGCTGACGGTGGCCGTTTGGGGTCACTCCGTATAGAATACCTAAGCAATTCTCTGCTTGTTGGCCATTAAAAAAAAGGGAGGAAGTTGTATTTAACTTTGTTTAAGTTGGTTTGTGGGTTAAAGTGTATGTAGCAAGTGGCAACTGATGTTTCTCCAAAGCAACCTCACAAAACTTCTAAGCTTCGGCTTGCTTTTAAATTATATTCTTCTTCCTCTAGTTTCAAATAAATTAACATTTTAGCAAACATTGTGATAAAAATTAGAGAAAATGATCAAAATGCCTATTTGATTAGTCCAAGCAAATAAAATGTCTATTTAATAAGTCATTACCCATAACGTCCACCCTCAAACTCGTCAACCGTCACATTCTCAATGAGATTTTCAGCCAACCAGATTTGCTATTTGTCTAAAAGTATCGTAGGACGCATGAAAAGTTTTGTCAGAAGCCAAAATATATCTTTGAAAGACAAACACAATCCCGTAGAAGACAAAATGATCTCGTCGGAAAACTAGATAAACCTCGTCAAACACCTAAAAATCCCTTAATTTTTTACGCATGGTAGAATCTGACGAGTTTCATGTCGGTTAATAATTAAAAATTGATTGGGTGTAAGGCCCCGTCACCGGTAACCCTACTTTCGTGTTGGATTTACTCATAAACGCAGTTCTAAATATCAGAGTTAATTAAAACATTTGCGGAATTTAAAAACTTTCATAAAACATTTCATAACAAAACATGTCTTGTCTTAAAACATCATTTTGTCTTTCAAAATAAACGAAACATTAAACTTAAACGTCTGGAGTCTTTCGATGCCAGCCTCTTATTCAGTGCCACGTGTCTCCTCAAGCGAGCTGCCTCATCCTACTCACCTGCGTGCATACTAAAAGTCAGCTACGCTGAGTGAGTTCTAATTAATCACATAATCATACAATACATTCTTACATTTCATACTTAACCTCTTAACTTTCTTTCGTACACACCTAAGTGCATATACTTTCATTCTTACCTTCGTACTTTCTTTACATACATAATCATACGTTTTAAAGAGCCTTTCGCCCCATAACCTCACAGATATTATAAGGGTCTGGTCCCTAACATCACAGATATTATAAGGGTCTGGTCCCTAACATCACAGATATTATAAGGGTCTGGTCCCTAACATCACAGATATTATAAGGGTCTGGTCCCTAACATCACAGATATTATAAGGGTCTGGTCCCTAGTTCTCGAATATTAGTAAGGTTCGATTCCCTCTTCGTTACCATACAACCATACATCATACCTCGAGTATTATTAGGGCTCGGTACCCTTTTCGTAACCATACAACCATACAACCGTCTTTTCCTTCTTTTATTAACTTTATTACATTCATACACATAAGCATACATATCATACTTACCTTATACATAGCGTTACAACCTGACGGTACGTACAATATCCGAAGATCGTTCACGTACCATCAAGCAATCATTCATACATATCAAATATATCACATATGGCATACACTTATCACTTAGGATAAATGTATTAACAACACATCGAGTATGCACACAGCACCGAAAACATAACAAGGAATGGGGCTAGAAACTCACCTGAACACGGTTACGTTCACCGTTAATCGTAATCCCTTTCTTCAGTTGTGCACGGCTGACTGTATAACAAGTATACGTATCAATCAACTATCACTACTTATATCATCTTTCTAATCTTAATTACTACCCACAATGAACGGGGGTCCGGGGGCAGCGCCCCTGGCAGCGGGGTCTAGGGGCAGCAGCCCCTAGCAGGGTCCAAGGGGCAGAGCCCCATTAACTGTCTTAACACATTTTTCATTAGGTTTTTAATTTATTTCCTAATCGAACTTGACTTTAAGCGAAGTTAAACCTTAGGAGAACTTAGCTTTAAGCGAAGTTAAACCTTAAGCGAACTTAGCTTTAGGCGAAGTTATCAGTTAGGCGAACTTGACCGTAAGCGAAGTTATCAATTAGGCGAACTTGGCCTCAGGCGAAGTTACCAGTTAGGCGAACTTGGCCGTAAGCGAAGTTATCAATTAGGCGAACTTGGCCTCAGGCGAAGTTACCAGTTAGGCGAACTTGGCCGTAAGAGAAGTTATCAATTAGGCGAACTTGGCCTCAGGCGAAGTGTAACATCCTAAAATTTAATGTCGAGTAAAGGAAGTTATGTTTAGTGATTTCGCGTAATTAATTAATATCGGGTAAGGAGCGGGTCATGGACTTGGATTAATTGAGATGGGTTAAATGAGAATGGGCCTTAGATCCATGGGATTTCAGGGATATAAATATCCCCTAAACCCAAAGTATCTTTCATTCTATCTTATTATTATCTAACACTCCAAAACACACACACCACACACCATAACTTCGCCGGCGGCCGGGAGAGAGAGATCGAGATCCGAGAGAGCGAGAGAGAGAGACTAGTTGTGACTAACAAGTTAACCGAGATCCAAACACGCTCAAGAAAGGTATGATTCTTGACCTTTGAAGTTTAAAGATCCAAGTTTTATAGTGTAGATACGACCGAAAATGGTCGGGAAGCGTAGTGAGTGATGTTGAACCATAGCAAGGGTGTTAAAATAGCTCGAAATGCTGGTCAGAAACTAAAACAACGGCTGATCTGGGCAACTTCGCCTGCAACTGGGCAACTTCGCCTTCAAAGCGATAACTTCGCCTGCAAGCTAAGTTCGCCTGATGAACTTCGCCTGCAAGCTAAGTTTGCCTAATTGGTAACATCGCCTAAAGCCAAATTCGCCTGATGATAACTTCGCCTAGAGCTAAGTTCGCCTGAGGTTTAACTTCGCCTAAAGCCAAGTTCGCCTGATAACTTCGCCTAAAGCTAGAGATGGTCAAAAAAACCTGTTGGGGAACCGGTTTGCCGGTTTAAACCGGAAACCGGTTTTTACGAAAACCGGTTTTTTAAAAACCGGTTTGACCGGTTTACAAACCGCCGGTTCGTATTTCGGTTACAAGTTTTAGAGCCAAAACCGGTTAACAAACCGGTTAATGAAAAAACCGGTTTTTTTAATAACCGGTTATGGAAAAACCGGTTAACCGGTTTTTTTATAAACCGGTTTTTGACCGTTGTGGAAAAACCGGTTAACCGGTTTCTCCATAACCGGTTAACCGGTTAAAAACCGGTTTTTGACCGTTGTATAACGGCTATATGGCCGTTTTTTTTTTTGACCGTTTTTTTTTACCATTTTACCCCCACAAACATCTATATATAGTTTAGGTTGGGTATTGGTTAGATCACACTCGATTATACAACTCCAAACGCTCTAAACGTTTATTTCATACGCGATTATTTTGTTATCTCACGCTCAATTATACCACATTACCACTCCATACGCTCTTATTTCGTAGTCGATTATCATGGCCTCCCAAAGTGCTGCTTCATCCGTCAACATGGGTGTCTCGAACACGGGAGAAACGGTCGTTCGGGTCATCCCCACGAAACGAAACCAAGATGTTTGGCAACATTTCGACCTATGCGAAATGTCTAACGGTAGCCAAAAAGCTCGATGCAAACATTGTTTGAAGTTTTATGGCAAAGATGCAAACTCCACTTTAAAAGCGCATGTACAAAGGCCCTTTTGCAAGGCCTTGAAGGACGAATCGGGAAGTAGTTCGCAGCCGGAGATGACGAATCAAGGAGCGGTGTTTACGTACGACCTTGAAGCGGTACGTCAAAAGTTTTCAAACTTTGTGATTCAACAAACACTTCCTTTCAACCACTTCGACAACCCTCAATTCACGGAGATGATGCAAAAGTATGTTCAACCACGCTACCAACACGTAAGTCGTTCGACCCTTAGAAGAGATTGTCTTAAAGCATGGAAAAACGCTAAATCCGAACTAATTTCATACTTTTCAAACTTACAAACTGGTGTAAACTTAACAACGGATGTGTGGTCGGTACCTCATGGTTCGCCCGACTCATACATTTGTGTGACGGCTCATTGGGTTGACCCCGAGTCGTGGCAAATGATGAATCGAACCGTTGCGTTTCAATTGTTTGATTACCCGAACACGGGTAGAAATATTTTTAAACTCTTGGATAAAGTCATTCGACAATACAAGATTGAACATAAAATCTTTTCAATTTCGTTTGATAACGCGTCCAACAATACGGCCGCGGTTGGCCATTTAAAATTAAAGTATAAACCTATTTGTGATGGAGCGTTTTTTCATAGCCGATGCATTGCACATATTATCAACTTGGCCGTGCAAGATGGGTTAAACGTGATCGAAACGCAAAGAAACAATTTTAAAAGAATGTTACGAGATGTTTTTAGCAACAATAAAACATTTTCAAGATACAAAAAATTTTGTGTAGAAGCTAATTGTCAATGGTTGGGGCCAAATTGGGATTGTCCAACAAGATGGAACTCGACTTGTGATATGTTTGAGAAAGCCATCCAACAAAAAGAATCATTAATTGCGTTTCATCAAATTTTGTCAAGTAGGGGTAAATGTGCACCGTACGATCCTAGAAACTGGTTATTGATTGAGATCGTTACGGAGGTCCTTCAAATTTTTAAATCTTGCACAACTAGTTTATCCGGGGTTTACTCTCCAACAAGCCCCATTGCTTTACCAAAAATTGCTGTCATGTGCACAAAGTTGAGTGAACTTCATTGTAGGGGTGCACCTTATTTTTATATGGGTGTAAAAATGAAAGAAAAATTTAGAAAATATTTTCAAGAACTACCCGCTGTTTTGACATGTGCTGCTGCGTTAAACCCTTGCATCAATGTTGGTGGTGTTGAAGCTTTAATAGAAAAAATTTGTGATGAGCTAAAGTTAAACGACGATCAAAACCCCTATTATAGCCAAACTTTAAAGAATGCTTTCAACACCACCTTGTCAAACATGTATGATGTTTACCTTACAAAATACGGGTCGTCTTCCCAAATTCATGACTCGTTAAGAGTTGTTGCCCAATCCCAATCCCAAACCGACCTTGAAATGGGGATGTACTACATGATTTGGGAAGACGCCGGTAAACGTCAAAAGGTAAACACCCCAAGCAGTGAACTTGGAAGGTATGGTGGTACCAACTTTGTGAAACACATGACTCCGGATGAATTTAGAAGTCTTGATTTGCTGGCTTGGTGGAGAGGTAAGGAGGATGAGTTTCCGATCCTCGCCGCCATGGCCAAAGATTTACTAACGGTCCAAGCTTCCACGGTAGCTTCGGAGTCTGCTTTTTCTGTTTCTGGCAGGGTTATATCGATTAGGAGGACTCGACTCACTCCACCAGCTATAGAGATGTCGATTTGCTACAAGGATTACTTTGACTCTTTAGATAGGGCACAACATCAACGCTCTTTCGAGGGGGAAATGGAGTATGAGGCGGGCTTGTATGAAGACGAGGTCAATCAAGGACACACTCAACCAATGACCGATGAAGAAGCCGCGTACGACGATTACCTAAGGAATAGCTCGGGATCGGGTAGCGAAGAAAATTAGTTAAAGAAACAGCAGACATGGAGGCAAATAATGAGTAAGAAACAGCAAGTTGTTCATGTAATCGTGTCTAAGCATTCTTTAATGTTTGTATTTTTGAGTTACGAATATGCGATAACGATTTAATGTTTGTATTTTTAATGTAAAAACTATAAATGAAAGTTATGTGTTTTTAATCTTCCAAGCAAAGAACCCTAACAACGAAAGCAAAGAATGGCTTCAGTCAGTCCGTTTTGCCTTGTAGTTACCGGTTTGCCTTGTAGTTACCGGTTTGTTTATACTGTGAAAAAATAATGGTTATTTAAAAAAAAAAAAAAACCGGTTAACCTAAAAACCGGTTATTAAAAAACCGGTTAATAAAAAAACCGGTTTATTAACCGGTTCTAACCGGTTTCTAAACCGGTCCTAACCGGTTAGACCGGTTAGGGTTTTGACATACAAAAACCGGTTATTAACCGGTGCGGTTATTAACCGAACCGGTTTTTTTCCGGGCCAAAAAAAACCGGTCTGGTTAATAACCGAACCGGTTTTTTTAAAAAAACCGATTTGTGCACCTCTACCTAAAGCTAAGTTCGCCTAAGGTTTAACTTCGCTTAAAGTCAAGTTCGATTAGAAAATAAATTAAAAATCTACTGAAAATTGTGTTAAGACAGTTAATGGAAATAAAATTTTTCCAAGCTGACCTGGCAGCTCAACCCCAGCCAAGGGCTCTGCCCCTTGGACCCTGCTAGGGGCTGCCGCCCCTAGACCCCGTTGCCAGGGGCGCTGCCCCCGGACCCCCGTTCGTTGTGGGTCATATAAAGATAGAAATACATTATGAGAAGTGATAGTTAATTGATACGTATACTTGTTATTCAGTCAGCCGTGCACAACTGAAGAAAGGGATTACGATTAACGGTGAACGTAACCGTGTTCAGGTAAGTTTCTAGCCCCATTTATGTGTTACGTTTTCGGGGCTGTGTGCATACTCAATATGTTTGTTAATACACTTATCCTAAGAGATAAGTGTATGCCTTATGTGGATAATGTGAAATGTATGAATGATTGCTTGATGGTACGTGAACGATCTTCGGATATTGCACGTACTGTCAGGTTGTAACGCTATGTATAAGGTAAGTATGTTATGTATGTTTATGTGTATGAACATGATAGAGATAATAGAAGAAAGAAATGATAATGTATGGTTGTATGGTTACGAAAAGGGTACCGAGCCCTAATAATACTCGAGGTATGATGTATGGTTGTATGGTTACGAAAAGGGTACCGAGCCCTACTAATACTCGAGGTATGATGTATGGTTGTATGGTAACGAAGAGGGAATCGAACCCTACTAATATTCGAGAACTAGGGAACCGAACCCTACTAATATTCGAGGAAAGAGGGTACCGAGCCCTAACAATACTCGAGGAAAGAGGGTACCGAGCCCTAACAATACTCGAGGAATGTAGGGTGTAATGCTCTTTATAACGTAAGATATGAAAGTAAGTTAATACAAAAGAAAGTAAGAAAGTATGAAAGTATAAAAGTATGAATGAAAGGATATAATTTTATGTGTATGGTATGATTATGTGATTAACTAGAACTCACTCAGCGTAGCTGACTTTTTGTATACACGCAGGTGAGTAGATTGAGGCAGCTTGCTTGAGGAGACACGTGGCACTGAACAAGAGTCTGGCATCTGAAGACTTATGATGTTTTAATTTTAATGTTTTAATGTGAAAGACAAAGGATGTTTTGAGACAAGTTATGAAATATTGTAATGTTTTATGAAAGTTTTATATTCCGCGTAAATGTTTTAATTAACTCTGATATTTAGAACTGTGTTTATGAGTAAATCCAACACGAAAGTAGGGTTACCGGTAACGGGGCCTTACACGAAGTTATCGCTTTGAAGGCGAAGTTATCGCTTTGAAGGCGAAGTTGCCCAGTTCAGCCGCTGTTTGATTTCTATCAAGCATTTTTGGCGATTTTAACACCTTTGTTATGGTTCGACATCACCCACTACGCTCCCCAACCGTTTTCGGTCGTATAAACACTATAAAGCTTGGATCTTTAAACTTCAAAGATCAAGAATCATACCTTTTTGTGCTTGTTTGGATCTCGTTTAACTTGTTTAATCACAACTAATCGCTCACTCTCTCTCGGATCACGCTCGTTCCTCTCCCTCGGCCGCCGGCGGTGTGTGTGGCGTGTGGTGTGTGTGTTTTGGAGTGTTAGAGGATAAGATGGAATGAATGATAGTTTAGGGTTTAGGGGATATTTATATCCCTTAAAGCCCATGGACCTAAGGCCCATTCTCATTTAACTCATCTCAATTAATCTAAGTCCATGATCCGCTCCTTACTCGATATTAATTAATTAATAACGCGAAATCACTAAACGTAACTTTCTTTATTCAATATTAAAAATTTTAGGATGTTACGTTGGGTTGACAAGATGTGCATTTTAACAATTGTTTGGTCAAATAAACACTTTTGTCTTTTATCATCTTCCAAAAATTAAGCAACTAAATACAAACCAGCCAATGATGATCTACCACATGTCAACTTCTCACTGGGTGCATGGGACTACCTTTAATTTCCCTTCCAAGCAACCGTCATCCTCATCACGTCGACGGCGACGTCCACCTTGACCTACATTGTATCTATAGCTCTATATATATAACACACACACATACTACATTGTATCTATATGTTTATAATTATTTTTACTCTTCTCATGGACTGTCGATTCTCTCTTCTCACTTTCTTTATATTCCTCTCTGGAGTCGTCGCCACCGCTGACTTCGGCGATAATATATTCATCCGTCAGGTGGTTGACAATAAAGCCCACCATTTCAAAGCCTTCAAACGTAAGTTTGGCAAGTCCTATGCTTCCCAGGAGGAGCATGATTACAGGTTATCTGTTTTTACAGCTAATTTGCGCCGGACTAAGCGTAACCAGAAGCTTGATCCATCGGCGGTCCACGGAGTTACTAAGTTCTCCGATATGACCCCAGAGGAGTTTCATAAACACCTCGGATTGAGGTCTCGGATTAAGTTCCCCTCCGATGCCAGTAAAGCTCCCATCCTTCCGACAGATAATCTTCCGGAAAATTTTGATTGGCACGATCATGGTGCCGTCACCGGTGTCAAGAATCAGGTACATGAGTCGGTTTCAGACTCAAACATTATAAAACATATGTGATTTGGTTTTTAGTTTTTGAAAATCGTTAAGTTTGGAAATTTGGATTTATGGTTTGGGTTTGAAATTTTTGGACTGATAATAAGATGAGCCTAAATCTTTAAACAAATAAGCTAAAATGTTTTTGTTACGTAACTAGTTATTAAATTCCTATAAATTACTTAATATCCAAAATAAAAAAAATGTAAATCCATATCGGTTTGGTTTGGTTTTAACTACAAGCAAAACCAAAAGTAATTTTTGTTTTTCGCAAAAACATAAAACGAAATTGTCGTTTTTCTTGTTTGGACTAGGTAATTTCGATTTTCTGCATAGTCGTCTGGCGGCCCAAGTTTGAAAAAGAAAATACCAATAAAACCTTGTCAAGTAAGCAATTACATCGACGGGTTGAGATATATTGGCCAAATTCACACCAAGATGAAAAGTCATAGGAGGGATTTCGCACCAAGAAATGTCTATTAAAAAATTAATGTTTATTTTGTTAAGTTAACCATTAAATTAAACTATAAATTTGGTGAACTTTTTTGATAATCATATTAATCTTGCACAAAGGGTTCATTACTTGTAATGGTGGTGGAAATCAGGGTTCATGTGGATCATGCTGGACATTTAGCACAACCGGGGCATTAGAAGGTGCTAATTTCCTAGCTACCAGGAAGCTCGAGAGCCTTAGCGAACAACAACTTGTTGATTGTGATCACGAGGTTCCATTGATCATAATCTGATCCAATTAATATTATTTTACCATTTATCCTCTAATCTCATTAATTATTATCTATAGTGTGATCCAGAAGAACAAGGATCGTGTGACGCAGGATGCAACGGTGGTCTCATGAACACCGCATTCGAGTACACATTAAAATCCGGTGGACTCATGAAAGAAAAAGACTACCCTTACACTGGATCCGACCGCGGAACTTGCAAATTCAACAAAAGCAAGGTGGTTGCATCCGTGGCTAACTTCAGTGTAGTGTCACTAGATGAAGACCAAATTGCTGCAAATCTGGTTAAACATGGTCCACTAGCTGTGGCTATTAATGCGGATTACATGCAAACCTATATCGGCGGGGTCTCGTGTCCGTTTGTATGCACAAAGAGGCTAGACCATGGGGTGTTATTGGTTGGTTATGGTGCGACGGGCTATGCGCCCATAAGAATGAAGGACAAGCCATATTGGATTATTAAGAACTCGTGGGGTGAGAATTACGGAGAAAAAGGGTATTACAAGATCTGCAAGGGTCATAATGTTTGCGGAGTCGATTTGATGGTGTCGACTGTTGTTGCGGTTCGCCGTCACTAATTTTGTGGATATTATTGTGAGAATTTCATCATGTATGTAAGAATTGTTGATGAAATACAAAATATTGTGTAGATGATTGACTTGAGTTTATGACTTTAGTCATCCTCTATACTTATTTACTGATACATGAAAAGAAAAAAAGTAAAATATCCAATGCAATAATGGCTTATAATACATTACATAGTAGAATACAAATGCTGCTGATTTAAAAAAACACACGGTGATAAAACTGGAAATTCATTCAATTCCGTTTTCGTTCTAATTAACCATTTGTGTCTCCTGAATTAGTTCGCTATAACAATTTACGTTGATCTTAAATCTATATCCATAGTTCTTCCTTTTTTTCTCATCCAAATCATAACTAACTTTCGCTTGACCCATTTTATTGCGTTTAATTATGGTTCTCTTTATCCATGTAATATATGTGGATGGGCCGATGGGGGAGATATAATGAGCATATATATACTACCTTTTGTTTGAATGGTTATGTATAAGATAATTAATATGGTTTTTATTCTCATTAGATGGAAATTTTTTTCGAAGCAGGACTGTCTTTTGGAGTTTAACTAGTAGGGGCCTGGATATTTGTTAGATATATGATAACATTATCTAACTACGGTTAGCTTTTGATGTCATATCTTGTGTGTCTTTGCCTTTTTAGTTCATGATCTGCTTAACGTGCACAACTCATTTATGCTTGATAATAAAAGAAGGTTTTGCGCCAGATGACATGACAACCTGTAGGTGCATTTGAAAAGCTAGGAACGAGGCCATTTTCTGTGGCATATTGTACTTGGTTCCTAAAATGGTAGAGGTTAAAGACTTAGGGCTATATTTAAATTAAAAATATGTCGTCTTTTAAATCTCTCATGTGGAAATTAAGATTAGTGTAATGCAACTTTTTCGTTTTAATTGTTTGTCGTTCTTTGACCTCTAGCGTCTTGCTAGTTGTACATTCAATGAAATCTGCCATTTAAAAACACACACACACACACACACACACATATATATATATATATATATATAGCAATGTTATAATAAGAAGTAGATTTTTTCTAAGAAATGTAAGAAGTAATCTTGGCTATTGGATGGATTAAATCACATAGAGGTATGATTGTTCATAGATTATTTTTATTTTTGGTATTAAACTTGGAATCACTCCCTCTCCGCCATTGATTCTCAGTCTCCGCTGTGACTCTCCCACCCATTTCCACCGTAAAAATGTCATCTTTTTAGCCAAGACCCATTTCGTCATTTTCAAAACCCACCTAGATTTATTAAATCAAGAAAAAACCAAGAATCTTTACGCCTAAATTGACACTAATCGCATAAAATTTATGTCATCGCCGTAAAAATCTAATCGTTTTAGCCAAACTCCATGCCAATACCCACTTCACTATTTTCAAAGCCCACCTAACTTATCCGGAACTTTTTTTGAAGCTTTTTATTGAACTTATCCGCCACCGCCTGTAACATTCGTCAATTTTCGGACCCAAAAATCTGACCCGTTTAAAAGTTTTTATTTTATATTTTTTTTTATTATTCGGTCTATGGTTATTGAATCAAACCAATAAATTTATCATTTTTAGTATTTGATCATTAATTTCAATTTATGTTGCCCGAAATTAGTTTATTTTTATGTTATATAATGTTATAACTATGAGTTATGTGCATAAAACAGCTTCTATCTAAACTTACCCACTTCTGCATCCACCAACTAAGATGAAGAACCATCTGGCAAATATCATTCAAATCCTTCCCATCTTTTTCCCCACCCGTCACCACCATATACCCACCCCTTTACGTTCTTTAATCCATCAATCAAGCCACAAATCAATCAAATTGATCAATTCCAATCATTTAGCAAGCATAAACACGTCCCACCGACACCCTAAACATGGTAAAACATCATAAATGGACAGCTAATTGCATCATAATCATACACAACAAAACGTGGCTCGAAGTCATGGTTACCCTATAAATACTAGACAAAAACTCATTAACTTGTCCCTCATATTCCCCTCATCGTCGTCAAACTTAACCTTCTCTTAATTTTACCAAATGAAACTGTTTTGATCGTTTTTAAATTAAAGTTCAGCCCGTAAAACCATAGGTGCCGTCTCCTTCAATACAAACTCGAATACAACAATCGTTTTGTGTTTCGAAGTCGGAATTTGTTATGGAAGAAAAGCCCTCTATCAATTTAAATTGATAGAGAGCAGATATGGGTCAATTGGGTTCAATTTGAAATTAGGGCTTATATTAATTTGGGATAATTTTATGTTGTGTATAAAACGTGTTGTTTCCATTATCAAATCAAGTTAACAGCTATCCCAGATGGTCGGTGCACATCCTGCAAAACTCACGGACCCGGTTAGGGCGCAGGTTCAAGCTCTCCCTGGAGCGGTTGTGGATATTTTTGTTTGTTTTCTTTATTTCCTTTGTTTTAATTAAATGTTATTATTTAAACTATACTCATAATCAAAACTAGCTTTGTTTTTTTAACCGTTTAACGAACCGAACATCGTTTCTATCTCAAAGTAAATTATCGTTTAAACTTTTCCTTATATATGTATGTATATACATATATTTACACACCCATAATTTTATATTTACTTTTTAGGATAAAGTTAAAATAAGAAGTATGATATTTATAGGAAGAATAAGAAGTAATTTTATCCATTGATTTTAGATTTGAAGGATTATGATTAGTTTGAGAGAAAAATAAGGAAAAGGGCAAAAAGGGAATAACACGTATTGTGTACTTTTTCTCTCCGCATGCAAGTCACATGCCAGTTTCTTTATCATTTTAAAACGCTCATAACTTTTTTATATGACGTTTTTTTAAAAAAGAACCACCAATATAACGAGCGTTTTTGTATCTTTAAAATGAGTAGCATATTGTTATATAAAAATTAAAAAAAAATATTAGGTTTTTTAGACATTGTGTTATAGGTGTTTCTTATTGTGTTTTAACATTTTTTTTATTGTGTTTTTTTTTTTCATTACCAAAAATGTGTTTATTCATTGTGTTTTAGTATAGTTTTGTTTTTTTTTTAATTATGTCTTAGCATTGTGTTTTTTTTAATTGTGTTTTACCATGATATTTTTATTGTGTTTTAGCATTATGTTTTTTAATATTGTGTTTTAACACAATATTTTTTAAATTGTGTCTTAGCATGATTTTTTCTTCCATAACGAATAACACATGTCATAAAACACAATTTTGTATACTTGTGGTTCAAAAACACAATGGGGGAGTGTAAGAACTTTTCTGTCACCACCATTCCCTTAACCCAAAAACAAAACCACAATTGTGATGAAAACACAATGGCATCAACCAAATTGCATCCATAACCTAACCAAAATCGACCGCATCTCTCAGCTCAAGGGGTCTCACCGTGAAAAACAAGGAACGACACAACTTTCTCGTTTGCGGCGGATTCAGATATGGTTGTTTGGGAGCGGTGATGTAGGTTGCAGGTGACGGAGGTTGAAGGTGGCACGGTTGCAGATGGCGGCGGTTGGGCGGTGACGGAGGTTGCAGGTGGTAGACGGTGTCGGAGGTTGCTGCCTGACTATGATATCCATCACGTTCACCACCATATCCGGTTCACCACAGTTTCCGGTGGTGGAGTAGAGCCGA